>NC_056731.1:1294924274-1295051774 GCF_019279795.1 Protopterus annectens | reverse complement strand
ACAGGCATGCATAAGGCTTTGCAATTATCCTTGCTGCCACCATTATTGCGTGACTTTTTAAATGATAGTGACGTACACTTAGTCTGCTACGGTGGGGGTCCCACTGCTGATGAAGCTCCTTTATAGTGTTAATGTCAGAATGAAAGAGCTTATGGTATTTCTAAATTTGTAACATTGTACTATCTTCTTATTGGATTTATTGGACTTTTGTGTTAAAGAATTGCTGTCTGTGGCTGAAACATCCTTGTGGGTGCTGTCTTCTTTGAAGTGAGTTTGCATTTGGTTTTTGGTTTTAATGCTGGCATATCTGTCAACTGTTCTGGAATCTGCAGAACACCAGTGATTTTAAGTCATATATTTGCCCTGTCCCTCATATTCTTTTTAATGTTCTTGTTTATTGCTAGACATTCTTCCTACTGTTCAGAAAATCCATGTCAATGTAAAACTTGCTGGTCTGTTAACTTTTGAAGTGAAATGGAGTAATATTTAAAATTATCATTGATTTTGGGCCTTTGCATCCCCATTATTTTTGACTTTGCCCCTGATTTTTGAGCAAGGAAGTTGAGAGCTATAAAACAATTCATTTTAGGTGACAAGTAGTGTATCTACAATGGAACTGTATTGTGAGCTTTGTGTCAGTATTACTATACAACTCTCTCTAGAACTAAAATCAGTATCAGTGTGCATAGTGAAGTTAAGGAAATGAACAAAACATGCTAAACATCAAATATCATTCACAGAGCACATCAGCTATCTGTGTATTAAAGCACATATGCCCATACTGTTTGAGTAGTTGACAGAGTTCTACAATAAAAACAATAAATGCAGCAGTTCTGAAGTTGACATATTTTATAGGAGTAATGTGGAGAGTCTGGTTAGACATCCCTGCTGTGTCAGTACACAGTTATCTTTCTATACATCAAAAGATGTTTTTATTTTATTTATTTCACTTTTCTGCCCATCTGTTGGCATGTCTATAGGTTCACAGGTAGGTACTAGGCTTTCTGCCCGAAGGCATTTATAAGCCTAGCCAGAGTGTGTCAGCTTTCGCCGCCCCATTGATTAATTAACTGAGCCTCTGTCAAGAAGAGCCAATGAAGTGATCCCAGGGGTGTATTTTCTGTTACCCATCCACTCGTCAAGGTTTCTCTTGAAGAGTGTTAGTGAGGGGCTCTGCCTAATGTAGTTAGGAATTTTGTTCCAAAGCATGGGGAGTCTCTGTGACAGGAATCCATCCCTCCTGCATGTTCTATTTATTGTTGTGGCGAGGTTTAGCTCACTAGAGTGCGTGGCTCGCAGTGACTTGGATTTCTTTAGGTGGAGCATGTCCATCAATTCTGAGTTGGACATGGCTTTGTAAGTCAGGCAGAGATCACCTCTGAGTAAGCGATATGCCACTGAGTACAGCCAGAGTTTTTCCAGTCGGGCTGCATAGGACATATGTTTGAGGCCAGTAATCCTCTTGGTAAGGTACTTTTGTGGTCTTTCGAGCTGTTGGAAGTGTCTTTTGAGGTACATTCCAAGTGTGGCATTGTACTCTATGATGGGTCTGATGAGTGACGAATAGAGGGGCACTATAACCTCTTTATTTCTAGATGCAAACCCTTTAGTAATTAGATGGGCTACATAGAAGGATTTCCTAACTACTCTAGCAATATGATTGTCAAAGGAGAGATTACTATCTACCTGGGTCCCCAGATCTCTTATTACCTCTTCTGTATTAAGGGGGCTGCCACCTATGTGGTAATTCATGGGTGTTTTGTTTTTCCCAAACAGGATGACTATGCATTTTTTTGGCATTTAGCTTGAGACCATGACTTTGACACCAGGTGTCTGTCTCAGTAAGGCCCTTTTGAAGAACGTCCATGTCAGCCAGAGAGTCAGTTATGGCTCCCAGTTTGCAGTCATCAGTGAACTTGGTTAGCTGTAGTCCTCCTGTGTTTGTCAGTAGGGGTCCGGGGACCGAGCCTTATGGGATGCCACTTGTGACTGGTTTAAAGTCAAACCTGGAGCCTGCTATTCTTACCGTGTGAGTTCTGTCTGTAAGCCAGTTGGCAACCCATCTCGTGACATAGGGATTTATGTTCAGGCTGGTGAGTTTTTCTATAATTCCCGAGTGGGGAATGGTGTCAAAAGCCTTGGCGAGGTCAAGGTAGGCTGTGTGAACTACCTTCACCTCATCTATGGCCTTGGTGACTGTCTCGAAGAAGTCAACCAGGTTTAGTAGGCATGATCTTCCCTTAGCAAAACTGAACTGGGTCATGTTAAGTGTTTGGAGGTTGCCAATGTCTTTGTTAATGAGTTCCATTATGATGTGCTCCATAGCCTTGCAGACCAGGCTAGTCAGGCTTATGGGGCGATAGATACCAGGGTCAGGTGTGGCCCCTCCTTTGTGGAGTGGAATAACCGCTGCTGTGCATGATTCTATGGGCATGTAGCCTGTAGAGAGACTGAGATTGAACAGTGTGTTTAGGTGGGGGGTTAGTTCATTCTGTAATTCGTGCAAGACACATCCTGGGACACCATCTGGCCCCACTGACACTGTGCTTTTGGCTTTTGAAAGGGCTGTTTTCACCTGTGTGTCCTTGATTTCCAGGACACTACACTTTTCTGGTATTGTTGTGGGCCCTTTTGGGGGAAAGAGGTGGGTGAAGTTTGCACTGAATCTATCTGCCAGTATGTTGGCAATATCAGTAGGTTCAGTATATTTTGTGCTATATTGTACTTGCTCAGAGCATATCTGTGTGCTCCCACTTAGATTCTTGACATAGCTAAAGAAGGCTTTGTGGTTATCTTTCGAATCCCTGGCTATTTTTCTTTCAAAGTTAGCCTTAGATGATTTTATGAGGGACCTTAGTTTCTTACTGATACTGATCAGGGATGTCTTTCCTTCTTGGGATTTGCTTTTTCTGAACTAGTTTCCTATTTCTATTGTATAGCCTGTTTATGGCAGGGGTCCACCAGACTGGTTTCCTTCTCTTAGGGGAGTGAGTCTTGGTTTTGCTAGGGATGGCACGATCCATGCATCCTTGTAGGTGCTCATAGAGTGCATTTGTAAAGGTTCCTGCATCTTGGACACTGTTATCCTTTAGCGTGGGGGGCTGAGAAACGTACTACCTCTGTCTTAAGTAAGGTGAAGTTTGCTTTAGAAAAGTTTTTCACTGTGGTTTCCTTGCTTGGGGGTGGTGATGTGGTGTGGACATCCAGAGTGATTAGTTTATGGTCTGATCTAACCAGTGATGGGTTGACCTCCGGTGCGGAACACCTGTCACCCATGTTGGTGATGACCAGGTCCAATGTGTTTTCACCTCTGGTAGGGGAGTTTACCAGCTGATCCAAGGCATTTGAGTTGATAAATTCCAGGAAGTGCTGGATCTGGGAGTTTGTACTTGAGTAAATATCCCAGTTAACGGTAGGGTAATTGAAATTGCCCAATATCAGGGTGTTTGGTAGGATCTTCATGTTTTCCAGTGTCTCCAGAAAGGCAAAGTGGTGGTCCTGGGTCATGGAGGGTGATCTGTAGAAGGCCACAATTTGCATTGCAGATTTGCCCGATGTTAGTTGCACATGGATGATCTCAGAGATATCATGCTGTGCCACTAACCTGGAGGAGTAGGTATCCTTGATGAATATAGACACATCCCCTCCTTTTGTGTTTTGGTCCATGTTCTGTGGCCAAAATGTGTGGTATGAGTTGTAGCCCAGTAGTGCTGGGGTCCTCTGTGGAGCCTTGAACCAGGTTTCAGTTACTGCACAGATGTCGACATTGTTCATACTGAGGAGTGCTTGACCGCGTGCATTTTGAGATTTAAACTCCTGGTGTTGAGTAGCATAACCCTCATTTTTTTTATTTGTGCTGTTTACGGAGGTGGGTTTGACTTTTGAGCCTTGCCTAGAAAAGGCACTATGGGGTCAGCAAGAACCTTGGCCAGTATTCAAAAGCCTAGGGGTGACAGGTGCAAGCAGGCACTTGCAAAGCAATGAGGCTTGTCAAGCATGTTGTCCCAGGCTGACAGACACTGGATCCCCTTTGAATGACACCAGAAGCTTAGCTAATTGTTGAAATTGATCATTTTTTCTTTATACTGCGGTATCATTTTTGGTGAGGGCAGGATGCTACTCAGGGTCAGGGTCATACCTGCCTGGGCTACATGATCAGAGACCTCTTCCATGTCTCTTTTCATGTAGCCCAGGGAGTTACGTCTCAGGTCATTCACACCAACATGAACAATGACAGAGTCATATCTGTACTTGTTGTGGAGTGACCTGAGTGCTTGTGTTATGTGGCAGATTCTGGCTCACGACAGGCAGCTAACAGTAATCATCTCCTTGTCCAGCCTAGTGAGTGGGACATATTTTGTTCTTCACCCATCTGGTCCTCCATACTAGCTGACAGCTAACCAGAAGGGCCATATTCCAGGCAACCAGGAATTTGATTTGTTCACTCAATATTTCACAAAATGAGTTTGTATCTGTTAAGACCCTACTCCCTCTCTCTTGTGGTTGATGTAAGCACACACATCCCCTTGACATGGTCTACATCCTGCTCAAGCCTGTATATGCTTCCAGCAGGTCTATGGTTAATCATCAAAGAAAGCATCCATTGAATGGCATTTACTCGAATGCAACAAATCAAAACTGCTTTTCATCATATAGTCTTTACATCATTAACCAGATCACTGAACAATAATAGTTGGCCAACATCGGGATTGTCTGATGATGCTGTCAACTAAAACTAAACAAAGTCTTTATAGAATAGAAGACGGTAACAGCCGCAACCAGCAGAGCAAACGCTTCCAGACTAAAAAGTTCAGTGTATAATAAATCCTTATAATCGTAGTCAGAAAGCAACCATGTAACCACAGTTATATATATATATATATCAACTTCGAGATCACACATTTATAAGGGGAAAATATTATTTATTAACATATAAAAGGTGTTCTGTAATTTATTTTATAGAGTATGCATTTTAGAAGTTGCATTTCCGAGCTTTACTATTGTTGTTTTAGTTTACAACATCATCAGACGATCCCGATGTTGGCCAATTATAACTGAGTGATTTGGTTTATGATGAAAAGCCTATACGATGAAAAGGAGCTTTGATTATTAGTATATGATTAAATGCTGTTCAATGGCTGTTTTCTTCGATGATTAACCATAGACCCCTTCCACCTATATGGTTATGAGGGTTACTGTGATGGCTCAGGACTGAAAAGCCCATGTCATCAGTCTTGGCCTTTTTACTGGCTGTGCAAGCCTCAGTTTGCATGGTGCTAATCAACAGATTGAAACTGGCATTCCTCTCTACCAGGATGGTCTAGTCTTTGTGGGCCACTCAGTCCCACTGTCAGTCATACCAAGCTCTTCCAGTGCCCAAACTACAATTCAAATTTGGGCCTTCTAGGTCATAGACATGGCTTTCTCTCTCTGTACAAACACTCCCAAATACTCTTTTGTATGATTTCTCTACAAAAAATGCAAACAGATGATAGAAAAAATCCACAAAAACTTCTTTGCATCAAAATAAGCATGCAACCTAATTTATTGTGAATAATTTTCTTCTTTCGGCTTTTCCCGGTTAGGGGTCACGTGACCACAGTAGAACTCCAGTCCGCTAATGATTGGCAGTAGATTTTTATGGTGCCAGCCCGACACTGAACCTTCGACGAAGGCATGCCCATTCACGCATGTCTTTCGAACACCACTCGACCGCTGGGAGGACATAAAGACTCCACACAGAAGGTGCTCCAGCCGAGAATTGAATGGGAGAACCTTTTGCTATGAGGCGACAATGCTACCGCTGCACTACCGCAGCCTACCCACAACCTAATTTATTGTGAATAAAATGTAAAAAAGGAATAGGTCTGACATCACTGGTTTTGGCTCAATGCCTTCTTCGATATATTGAACATAGTTTGCATGTGTGCTTAAGTTTATCTTTTGATGCTGAGACATTTTTGTGGATTTATCCCTCTATGCCACAAAGCCAGGCTAGTGTTCAACAAATTTAGTTTATAATGTTTGTGCCTTTATGGGAACAATTAAAATGTGATGGTACTCATTTTTCACAAACCCCTTGATTGTTAATCATATAGTCAGCATGTGATTTTGAGATATTTTTCATAGCAATGTCATTAGTTCAAAACCAGAAAATAATTCATCCTGTTCAAAGCAGAAAAAAATACATGCTTATAATGGCTCCTATTCACTTTCATCATTGCTAAAAAGCAATTCTAACATATTCAATTTATATTTTTAAAATATATTTAATTCCATTGTGGCAGTTTTCAAAGGTGTGTTATGCAGACATAATTAAGAATCATATAATTCCTTTTTTATCTGCACTTCCCACTGTTTTCACAATTAGTAAGGACATTCTATGAAACAGAATGGATTATTTGCTGTTGCTTGCGTATACCTCACATCACAGAACAGTTTGCAGCATCATTATCGGTTAATGTGAAGTATTTCTTTAAAAAGATCAAAGTACACCTTTGAGTTATGTAACTTATTTTCAGAAGTCCCATGTTTTGCTACAAGCATAAAACTAGCAGCCATATAATGAATATAAAATATGTAAAAATTATGTTTAAAGGCCAGAATGCCTAGAGTCAGAATTTACAAGATTATCAACACAGACTGCCAATATAGAGAAGGAAGTCAGAGCTGCAAGCATAGATAACTACCAGTTTGGGCCTACAGTTATAATGTTTGTAATGCAGAAAAGTTTGCTCAGATAATCTGTAGATCAAAAACTCAGCATGAAGCACAGCAAAAAAGGGCAAGGCAGGGAGGAAGGAATTACAAATTTGGTATGTACTCTATAAAACAACTGACTTCATAGGAGAAGATTATCTAATTGGGACAATGAATCATTGGGGTATGAAGTGATGCCCTGTGTGTCAAGTTAATGTGGTATTTGGAAATTTGCTTTAAAAGGATAGATTCAGGTTGTATTTAACTACTATAAAATGTAAAGGACAGATAAATGGAATAAAAATGTATGCCTTAAATGTTGTGTTATACTTCTAACAAAAGATTCATTAAGCATAATTAATAAACACATCTAGTTTCATTATTCAGTATTTCAGTGCTTATATTTTCAGTTTCTTTATCCTAACAAACTGGTATGCTTATTGTGCAGCAAGGTATTAAGAGTTCTTATGCAAATTATATACATCTAGAGAGGTTTTAGCCTGGCAGTATAATTTAAGAATGAATGTCAAGAAATGCATATTGCTTATGTCCTGTAGAACTTTGCTTGAGAACAATAGTGTTCACTTGCAAACTGTGTCACTCTATGCATGTCATCTGCAAGTCCCTAGAAACTGGAACTTTACATTATGAAGTTTTACTAAAGAAAGACTAAACACTTTAAAGTAAAATTAGCAATATAATCCAGATTTTATGAGGCTGTTTGTCTTGCATCTTAATATGTGGTACTTGTAGCTCATCCCATTCAGTGCAGACATACCCTGAGACATAACAAAACTCCAGTGAGTGATAATAAATCTACATGGAGCTTTAGGACTATTTTTTCAGGAATGGGATTTTGTAATCAAAAGTATTGATTCCAGTAGTGAAAACCTTAGCTCATATTTAGTAGTGAACTGCAAAATTTGATTTTCATTTTAATTTGTACAGAGGTGAACATGGTATAGTACAGACAATAGGCAGTCAAGCCAGTAGGGTTTACTTTGAAAGATCACCTGCCACAAGTCAGTGAACAGAAAAACATTAACATGACCTGAATGAAAGACAAAAAGTAATGGAAACATTACATGACATCAAAGGATCAGAAAACACGCACAGCTCATTTTTTGTCAGAGAACAGACATCTCTGCATCCAGAAATATGGGTAACTTCTCGCATCCCTGATCTCTTTATATTTAATTTATTTTTATTTTATTTCAGTCTGTTGACAGGTAGGTGGGCCCATCAAATGACCCTTTTCTGCCATGACCTGGGTATAATGTTTCAAGATTTACAGTAGACATAATACAATAAAAACAAATTGCATATCAAATTTGGAGAAAACAGAAACGTTATTATGCAATAAAACACTGCAAAGGAAGGCAATATGTATATATGTATATATATATATATATATATATATATATATATATATATATATATATAATATATATATATATATATATATATGTGTGTGTGTGTCTTTTTTTTTTACATATGGAAAATGAGTTTAGCTACAAGCTACATACAATGTTCTTAACTACATATGATATTAGTGAAGTTCTGTTTTTTAACCTGTGTAGCAAAAGCATATGCATTTGGCTTCCTGAACTAGGTAGGATTGTAATGCCTTTTAAATGTTTCTGCTGTATTAATGCACTTAATATCATTTAATATGTGATTCCACTTAGTAGGTCCTGCTCTAGAGATGGCTTTCTCACCCATGGCTTGTTTTGAATTTTTGTCCTGACCTGAAAGGGTAAGAATTTTTTCATGTCTGTTCCTAAGTAAGTAGTTTTGGCTTCTCAGAGGTAGTTGCCAAGTCTGAGGTCACATTAACTCAGAGAACAGATAAAAAGTTGAAAAGAAATGCAAAAACTCACATTTTCCTTCTTCTGTAAGTACAATGCCACACTCAATGCATGACCAAGTCAGCGATGATTAACTAAGCACACAATAATAATGATCTTCCTGCTATGAAATTCTGAACATCACTGTAGCAGCATTTCACAGGCCTTCCAAGAGGGTATATTTATTCATTATATCAGAAAAGTGAATCACACTGTTTTTTCTATACATCATTAAACAAGATAATAGTAATCGCTTGTACATGCTTTATATTTCCAACATGTTCTACTAATATTTCTTCAGTTTACTGTGTGATTTTAAGTACAAATCAACTTGAATTGATAAAAATATGGACTGTACAAAAGCAAGCTAACACATCTGACAATGTTATCCACATTTTTAATACTATAAATCAATCCATCGTTGATGCACATATACCTGCTAGGAGTGTAAGACTAAAAAAGAATTACTCACCGTCATCAGTAGTTACCAATACAAAGAAATTCATGGAGGCCAGGCACTCAGCTTGCAGAACCTGAAAACCCCTGGAGACCATTTTCCTTTTTTAAAATACAAATCATTTTGCAACAGATACCAAAAAACATTGTGACTAGGTAAACATAAGTACTTCTTGTGACTCCAGCATTCAAATAAAAACAACCTGACGGCTCTTTGTAACACTCTTCACAAAATTATGGTATCCGCTATGCAGAAGAGAACATCCTACTACAGTTATTACATGATGAAGGCAAATAGTTTCACTGACCACTTTAAACTCACTGAGAATTCCGCACATATTAGGCACTGATACTGATAGATATGGGAATTTGGCAGTTTTGTAATAATTTAAGTTTACATTGCAGTGATATATTTGTGTTGCTAGTAGTTGCAAAACTGTAAAATAATTTGAGTAACAGTAGTGCACTACCTATTGTAGCATTTGTCACAGAAGATAAACAATTTTGATGCGATAAAGAGCAACCATTTTTGTGCGGGCCTATGTCAAGCTATCATAAAGGATAAAACTCAAATGGCTAAATTTCAAATGGGACTCAACAAAATGGAAAATTAGCGAACACCAAGAACATCGAAAATAAATGCATCAAATGGCCATAGTTGACCAACAACCAGGAAGTAATGAGATGCATAAGGTAACTGAAGGGGAAACCTTTTAAATGTGCCCTATTCCCCACTGTAGTGTGATCTCAGAGTTTTTATATATAGTTAGGGGGTGTGGGGGCACATCCCCCCCACATTAAGGGGTGTATTGGTTGGTTGTGTTTGCAATGTTGGCTGACTATGGCAACTCAATGCATTTATTTTTAATGATTTCATTGTTCACTAATTTTCTGTTTTGCTGTCTCCTGTTTGAAATTTAGCCATTCAAGTTTTATCTCTTTCGGTAGCTGAACAAGGCTCTTTTTGTGTTTATAGCATTGATGTGCTGCTTGAGCATAAGTTTGATATTAATAGTTCCACCTAAATGCTTATAACGATCCATAGTCTCAATGGTGGCATTGCTGACTGTGATTGTGGGATGTAAGGCTGGAGTGTACCTGTGACTAATTATCATAGCTCCACATAAATATTTATAATGGGTTACACTCTCAGTGATCGTATTGTTGTTATTCTGGGAGTCAGGATCAAAGTGTACATGTTAACAAGCATCATGATTTCTTTTACATACAGTATTAGCTCTGATTCATTTAGCCAAGGTAGTAGTGTGTTTATAGAACAATACATCAGTGCCATAGCAGTGGATATGTCAGGGGCACTACAAAGGATAATAGTCATCTATGTATTGAAGACATTTTTGAGTTGATAGTTTGAAGGTACATGACTGAGAAAAGCAGCAACCCTAGAATAGAGCTCTATAAGAGCCAAATTTTACTCTTGAAGTGGTGAGATGAACAGCAGTTCCAGGTTACAGGCAATGGTCTGTCCTGTAGGGGAGCGGTAATCCAATGGACTACTGATTTTAAACAGCCTAGTTGAAAAAGCCTTTGGAACAAAATATGCAGTGACTGACAGTAGAAAATGATAATGAACAGGTATATTACTACACTGTCTCTGTCAGATTTGGTATCTATGAAAGAGAGACTGAAAACAGTGATGTAAAATCTAAGTGCATTCTCAAAAAAAGACTGTAACATTTGTAGACTTAACTGTATTTCAAAATTCTTCAATACAAGGCAATTTATTTTTGTTTCTAAAAATAGAGATATAAGAGTTATATCCCCTTTCTTTAAATTGTTGCTTCCACTAGAATGTTGGTCTTATAGTCTGGTTTTCTGTGTACTAGACATGGAGGATTCAAACAACTGTGTAAAAGAGCAGATCAAGGCTGAAAATGGAGACATGCTTACAAAAATAGGTGCATTGTGTGCAGAGATAAAGCAGATGTAAAAATAGGTATGTTCATCCAAAATAATGACAGTGTAGAGGTCTGCTTGTACCCCATATCTCCACCCAAACTTGTGATAGAGCCCTTTATATTTTCTTAGCCCACAGCTGAAATTCACTACCTTATGAAACAAGTAAAATCTCAGACTTTATGGATTTGTAAGGGTTACTTAAGGCCCTACTTTTTAATTCCTTCATCTGTTACAAACGTGATATTACATGACTGGCTTTATAAACAGGTGTCAATTTCTCACACCATATCAAAATTATGTCTCATATTCCTTAATAACAAAAAAAACCTTAAACCACTTAAATATTTTCTGTTTCCAATTACTGTAGCAAATATAATGGTATTATTTCTGTAATATATTTTTGCATTATAATTTTTTCTACTTTATTACACTGGAACTAACTGCATTTTTCTTTTCTGTCTTATATAAGTGATTGTCTCTTCTCCCAAGTCCAACCGTAAAATGGGTCTTGGCCTTCTAGGGCTAGTTTAGTAATTAAAATGTAAAAAAAAAAAATACATACAATAAATAAAATAAATATAAAAAAACTGTAGACATTTGTAAACTGACAGAGTAGCTACTGTGCTTGACTCTGCTATGGTATATATGATGTTGATAGCTCTGCAGAATACGAGAAATATAAGTTATGTGGTAGCACTTTATAGAAATAATAGATTACCTTGTTACCTTAAGTGCAACCAAAGGCACAATGGAAACAGCTTTGCCTTGCTAATTTGAGAACACTACTGAACTAGCATTATGAACGAGACATTTTTAAGTGAACATTTTAGACTGGCAGACAGGCTAGATTCATAGAGATCACCACAAAGGCTACAATACATTTGGTGGACACGTTCTGAATTCAAGAACATGAGGTTTTCATGGAATGTGGCATTTCAAGTGAGATCATCCTTTCACCATAACATATTTTGCCATACACTACTTACCTGTAAAACTGCTTATTTGGGTTATTCAGTTTTCTGTACATATAATTTGTTTTAACTCTTTATGTATATATATATATATATATATATATATATATATATATATATATATATATATATATATATATATATATATATATATATATATATATATATATATATACATTGAAATTATTACGGCATCACAGTAATGAAATACCATTTAGTAATCACTGGTAAAATTTCAGAATTTCAGCAAATATATTATATAGTCGTGTAAATTTGTGCCCTGGTATTATGTTTATATCTATAAAATATAACATCGTATGATAGACTAGTCTTTATTTATTTAGTTTGTACAATTATTTTGTTGAGACATTTCACTAATAACACACATTGTAAAAGACAGATAACGTATCAGAGACCGAGGTAATGTGGAAAAAAGGAACAAATAGAAAGCATCTCACAGGTGGTTTAAAGATAATGTAAAATGACATTGTCAATAAAGAAGTCATTCAAGTTGTGAGGTAGAATGAAGTAGCAGAAACATACATCATAATTTAATCATTCATGAATCTTTAAAACAATTCTGTAGCAAAACTCAGTGCTACCAGATGATTTGCTGACTGTGTTTTCCTAATATATACAACCAAATCAGAAATGGCAGGTAATCTCAGGCACTGTAGCTTTATGCTATGCAGCAGATGACAAAATCTGCTATGACTCTATTGATAGGTTGCATGTGCTTGCAACATCCTTGACCTGATAATAGCCTTTCTACCATTACAAAGCTTCAGCAACAGATATTTATTAAATTTAGGTAATGTAGGAAATATTGACCTCCATAAAAATAAACTCTTAGTTGAAAAAAGTAGGTATTTCACCAAGGGCTAAACTTTTAAGAACAGCAAACTGTTCATTTCACGTGCCATCTCAGCTGCACTGTATGATAGCTAACATTTAAATTTTCTTAAACTTATCAATACAAACTATTTTATTTAAAATGTAATATTCTAGCATTTGTCAGTTATAATATGCTTGTTACAGAATGTATTATTTATGCCTAACAAAAGCTATTTATCAATTTCTAGAGGAACTTTACAAAATGGAGTTGCTAATATCTAAAAGTATTTCCAAGAGTTATGTTTAGGAAACTGGAATGTATCTATGAAGTTGCATAATGCATTGGGACCTGTCTACTCTTTATATATAACTTTCCTTCATCTGAAGGTACCTTAAGTACTTTACATACTCTGGAAACTCTCCTATAATGACAACAAAATTCAGGGGAAAAGACTAACAGAGAGGTCTCCAGCCCTCGTCAGCAATTACCTTGATATTATAGATTTCTTTTTTTCAGGAGAATTCCTTGTGGTGAATTAACAGATTGATTGAGTAGTTCACAGACTGGTGTATAAGAGGCCACTGTGTTCTCCATTTCATACAAACAGGAAGCTAGTGACTTTTGTAATTAATCTGGATCTAATGAATATCTCAGTAAGAACATACGAGATAAAGTAGTTAAGATTACTGGTCTCTCATCCAATCTCTAATAAAGCCATTTATTTGGCTTGTGAACACATTAGGAAATGTCCTTGGAAAAGGAGCTTCTGGCAGGAATTAAACTGGGATTATCTCACAAAATGTCTTTCCACTTGGACAACAAACAGACACCTATATTTAGTGTTTTACGTAACATCTAGTATATTCCTAAGCATTCCGGCAAGAGGTTCCCATCTATATGCAGTAGAGGAGGAAAAAGTGTTCTTACTAAGGTTTTTCCTTAGCTAAGAAAAAAAATCTTAAACTTCAATTGTTATGGCAGCCAAATTGGAGGAATGGATATTTTCTGAAATGTAAGATGTCATCAATGTAATTCAGAAACTGGAATAGCTGAGCTACTCCAAGATGATGCTCAAAAGACATGTTATTAGGCAATAACTCTAAAAAATAGATCTAAGGCAGTTAGAAGAGCATGGGACAGAGTGGGACACACTTGACTTGTGCCCTACCCAAATGAAATATGTTATGCATTGTTCCATTAACCAGAATAAAGGGATACATGTACAAGGATTTAACACCATTCAGGAGTACTATGCTACTTTCATATTAATGCATTATCCTCAAAATAAAGGGGCAATCCAAAACATCAACAGTCTTGGCAAAGTCCAAGGTCATGCCATTGAACAGTCACATTGATCTCCTTCTTTTGTCTTAACATTAAATAGTAATTCAACATAACCTATTCTTTGCTATCTGGTATAAAACCAATTTTATCACCAAGAAGGCTAGCAGAGAGTGCACCACTTAATATATATTTCAGGAATGGCTGTGAATATTTTAACATCTACTGCAAAAGGGAGGTATGGTGGTAATTGTCCTGTAACTTCATATCCTTTCCAAATATACATATCTAAGTTATAAGTAGGTCTTAATATGTTAAGGAAAGATGGCCCAAATGTACAAATTCCAATTAAAGCTCTACAACTAGTGAGGGAATCTATGGGTAGACAATTTTGTGAAAGTTTTATGGAATACCTCTGGGAATTATTACCCCAGTCACTTAGTATCATGATAGATTTATTTCTGATGGCTGTCCTGATTGAGGTAATGTACTAAACATTGGAGGGCAAATAAAGTAAACAGAAAGGTTATTTATGTATTTAAATTTGGTGACCAGAGTACAGCACTGATCCTTTCAGACCAATTTCAGTTTCTGCTTGGTGGTACAAAATAGCAATTAACCGCTGAACAATAAACATTAAAAATAAATAAATAATATAAGCTTATACATAACTATGATTTGCATAAAAGTAATATATTTAAAAGTAAAAAAGAACATTTCACACCATGGTCAACTATATAAAGTATTGACAATGAAAGACAATATGTGCAATAACCAGGTGAGTTTTCTGTGTGAGATTAAAAGATAAACAGACATGACTAAGAAAGAGGATCACGACATCAGAAGAGGGAGATGTTAAGAAATACTGGATTAAATCTCCTGAAGGCATATGCATTTAATGTGAGAAGTGAGATGGACTTTCAGTTGTGAGTCTAAAGAGCGATAAGAGGAGATATCTTTCTGATAGCAGGAGAGGTCTTTCCATAGTGTGGATCCAAAAATAGAAAAAATTTGATTTGAGCAAAAAAGCATAATGACAGAAGTTTTCAGAGGATGGGCAGAGTAATTGTGATCTCTATGATTAAAAGTAGTATTAGCATGATTAAAAAACTTAAGAGGCTAACGGAGGAAAGGATTCCTTCTAGATTATTTTGTAAAATCTGGGATACAAATAGAATGTCAGTGCTTTTTTTGGATGTGAAGCCAACTGGCTTTGTCAGGAGTGAGACAGTTGTGTTCATCCATTGGGTAGATAGTAACAAGCTATCAGATGTTGTTTGATAAAGATTAGAAAGTTGAAGGCTGAAGATCATATTCAATTTGAAACAGCAGGATGCTATGGCCTAACATTCCTAGTAGGTCATGGGAGAAAAAAATGAGAGTTAACTGACCTAGAACAGAGGGGAGATGACTTCCTGTAAGTAATATCAAGCTGAATGTAGGAATTAAGGAATGGTTCCGGCCAGATATCTGGGTACTTAAAAGAGTTTTCTTTACTAATTTGGTAGTTTGGGTGTTCAAGTATATGGAGGGGAAGGGACTGTCTCTTGAGTTTTTGTGAAGTGCCAAAGATCACGCTTTTGTTTTTGGAGGAATGGAGAGGAAGATTATAGTTCACTAGCTATTAAAAAAAAAGAATGGATGTCCTCCACTAAAGCTCTTTAAATGGAAAAGATAAAGAAGTTTGAGTGGAAATCTGAGTTCCTTTGTTTTATTTGTGTTCCAGCAACTTACCATAGAAGTTAGATTTAAGGAAATAGGCCATAGGCTGTAGGTAGTAAATTAATGTGCAATGTATGTGACTTAGGAAATGACTTGTATCCTTTTCTTTTTCATACATTAACTCTGAATTCCCAACTTTTATCCAGTGTCAGTAAGACATGAGTTTGAATATCTTATAGTTGCCAACATATAATTAGAACTGCCTTTGCATCAGATTTCATTAATACTGTTCAACTAAGTGTACCTCCAGGTCCATAGAGGCAGTACTCATAATGCAAACGATAGTAACTACATATCCCAAAAGTGTAGGTGAGCAAGATATAAGACCCATACTTCCTGGAAATTAAGCTGTGACTGCAACTGTATATAACTAATTTTCAATGGCCATTGAGACTCTTCTGGGAATGAGGTTGTCTCCGCCCTTTCCACATTTCCTTTTATATATATTTACACATGTTATCTCATACTGTCATCCCTTGTAAATGGAAGGTACTGCACCACACATATGTTGCTCCTTCAAAGCCTTTCTCCTAAATATATAAAATGTTGTTCTCCATTTAGTGGGAGAATACACTCAGTGAATCAGACAACTGGTATCAAATTAATACAGTGTCAGCCAGGATTGCTGCCTCCATATCTGCAGATTGCAGTAAGATGGACATATCATAGGTCCACCAAACTAACAGTTTCAGGTTTGATATCTTGAAAAAGGATCTGTCAAAAAAATGAGTGATATGCCACAAATCTACCAATTCGTTGTGCAAAGGGATATAGGAAGGAACAACTTTCTTCACTGACTGAGTTTCGAAAACTCTCTCTGATTTTATTTTATTTATTTATTTGCAGTTGGTTTACCAGGATAGTCCACTGGGCCAAGATTAACCCATTTTCAATGGAGTCCCAGGGAGAAAAGCTCCAAAAACAAGGTTACAATAAGGTTTTAGGTTACAATCATTACAAATATTACAGACTAGAGAAAAAACTTTACAAATAGTATAGACTAGTGAAAAACATTACAGATGCTACAGACTAGTTAAAAAAGAACATTACAGTATAAATACTGAGAAGCCATTACATCTTAAGGAAGCTTGCACTTAAGAGGTGCATTCTAATACATTCTTTGTAAATAGCTTAGTATGTACAAGAGCAGGATGTATGAGTTAGGAGAGAATGTAAAATGGAAATTCCCAGTGTAAAGAGGGGAAGAGATTATGTGGGCTGGGAGCAGGAGCATTCCTACTGGGATATTAGATGTGAGTGAAGAGATTTTTTGAATAAAAAGCGGTTAGAGGTGGTATGAATGGATGGTGGTAGGGAGTTCCTGAGACGTGCTAGACCATGAGATAGGAGATTTTTACCTGGGGGACAAGTTGGTTTATACAATTCTATTAGGTTTTGGTTGTTAGATCTTAGTAATCTATCAGGGAGGTGCATTTTAAAGGCAAAAGAAAGGGAGGGACAGAGGGAGGGGTTGAAAATGAGCTTGTGTGCAAGAGTAAGTTGAGTGTAGGTGAGATGATTGGATAGTTCTAGCCATTTTATTTTGTGGTGAGATGTACAGTGGTGGGTGGAGGACTTATGGCTGGTAGCAAACTTGAGAATTTTGTTGTAGCAAGAGGAAAGTTGTGTTTTAAAGGAAGATTGTAGGTTAGTTAGGAGTGGGGCTCCATAGAGGAGGGAGGGGATAAGAAATGTGGTAGAGAGAGTGATTTTAGTGGAGAGTGTGAGATAATGATTTTGTCAGTAGAGCATGCCAAGTTTTTTGGTGGGTTTTTGTGATATTTAGTTGAAGGTGGGAGTTGAATTTAAGCTGACTGTCAATTTTGACCCCTAGTAATTTGGCCTCTGATACCAATTCAAGAGATGTGTTGTTATGGCTTGTGATGGAGAATGTGTTTGTATTGAAAGAGGTGACTTTACAGGGAGTAAATACCATTAATTTGGTTTTAGAGGCATTGAGTGCTAGGTGATTTTTTTTTCATCCATTGTTCAGTGGTTGAGAATGCATCTTGTGTAAGCTTTAGGAGTGTAGGGATGGAGGTGGCAGAACAGATAATAGTTGAATCATCTGTGTACTGGATGATATTTGAGAAAGGGATGGAGTCGCGGAAGTCGTTTATAAATATATTGAAGAGGAGGTGACCCAGTATGGATCCCTGGGGAACTCCAGTTGGGGTGTTAAGGAATGAGGAGGTGGCCTTTTTTCATTTTACTGCTTGATATCTATTGGATAAGTAGCTGGAGAACCAGTTCAGAGAGGAAGGTGATAGGTTAAGCTTAGAGAGTTTAGTTAGAAGTAGATTGTAAGAGATAGTGTCAAAGGCCTTGGAGAGGTCAAGTAGGAGGCTAGACACAATATGGCTGGAGTCCCAGGCTTTATTTACAGTTTCCAGGAAGGAGAGGAGGGCTGTCATAGTGCTGTGACTGGGTCTAAAACCATGTTGTATGGGAGTTAGTAGGTGATTGTCTAAGAGATGTGGTAGGAGTTGTAGATGGATACACTTTTCTAGGAGTTTAGAGATGGGAGACAGGATAGCGATGGGATGGAATTTAGTAATATCGTTATTGTTGCCACCTTTATGTAAAGGTATGATAAAAGCCTTTTTCCAAATTTGGGATACTATGCTTTCTTGGATAGAGCAGTTGATTAGAATGCTGATGGGGTAGGCAATGGCTTAGGCAGCCATGTTAAGAAAGTATGAAGGAATGTTATCGGGGGCATTAGAGCATGGCTTCAGTTTCTGAAGGAGTTTTTTTATGGTAGATGTGGATATAGGTTTTAATGAGAAAGGTGGAGAGTGGGAAGAGGGGGTATTTGAGGGTGGTGGTGATGGAGAAGAAATGAGAGGAGAAGTAGAAGTGGAGGGTAGAGTGTTAGTGGAGGAGGATGGGGGTGAAGTGGAGGGTGTGGTGATGTTAGAGAAGGATGAGGTTAGTTTGGAAATAGAATCAATGAAAAAAGAGTTAAATTTTGTAGCCAAATCTATGTAAGGAGCACTGGGGTCTGGGCTGGGGTAGTCTGTTTTTCTGGGATTAAGGAGGGTGGAGATTCCTTTCCAGAATTTTTGAGGGTTTGTTTTATTGTTGTTTGGGAGTATGGAGAAGTAATTCTGTTGATCAGTGATGATGAGCTTTTTTACTTTGTTTCTAAGTGTTTTGTATTCATTATGGGTGGGGGAGTCCTATTTTTCTGGTAATGTGGCCAAGCTTTATCTCTGTGGCGCATGGTTGCTAGTGTGTTTTTGGTTAGCCAAGGGGCAGTTTTGATTTTTGTTCTTTTTGTCCTTTTGGGAGCTTGGTAGTCTAGGAGGTTTAAGAAAGCTGAGTTGAAGTGGGCAACTGCATTTTCCAGAGGTAGAGTTTTTAGAGTGTTCCAGTTTATTGCTTTTAGAGAGTTAGAAAAGGTAACGGGGTTGAAGTTTTTTGGTTGCGAGTAGTAATATAATTATGAGTAAGGTGTAAGGGTGAAGGAAGGTGATATTTTGTTTGATGGCTGACTACAGTTCTGAAATGACAACACAATAATATGGTTTATGCCACTATGAAAATTGCCCATGAGCCAGTAGCCAACTTTATCTACCTTTCTGTACAACAATTTTCCCTGTTTTTTTTAAGTGACATAGAGTAACATTTAAAGAGTATCCCTGATGGTCAGTATTTCCCACTGCCCTACGTGTGTTTTGTGTTGCAAAACTGTTGCTCTCTTAACTTTCATGAGGGTCTGAGATTATATTTATAAGGTATCCTTTGTGTCAATTGCTCCTCATCAATATAGCAGCATTTGCATGTTCATCTAGGGGAATGTTGAGGTTTGATAGCCCCCTCATGCGCACACAAACATACACTTAGCAAACACACACTTACCTTACCTATCCAATAACCCTTCTATTCCCACCAGAGGCAGACACACAATCACATAAACACAAGGAAACACACACGCACACACACACATGCACACACGCACTCTCTCACATGCACACTCTCACATGCACACTCTCACACGCACACACACACTCACACACGCACACTCTCACATGCACACTCTCACACGCACACTCTCACCCGCACACTTGCACATTCACACACTCATACACTAACACTCACCACACACTCACATAATCACATGAGGATACTCATTGCCAGGCAACAACACAAACACATGTATACACCCCACCATTACCTGTCTGTTAAACTACCCAACATTTTCCTTAAACATAATCTCCCACTGGAAATAATGGTCAAATGAGAACTTTGGGTAGAGTTCACCTATACAACATCATTATTATTTAAGAAGGCTTCCCATGAAGCTGCACCTCATCAAGGTAGAGAACTGCACTAGGGCTGTCTTTGAAATGCAAATGATTACTGCCACTGGTAAAAAAGGCCTTTATTCTGGCAGTTACCTTTCTGTATCCCAGATATTAGGTCAGTAATTTATGAGGGTAAAACATTGTACAACGAACTCAGCTGTATGGTAAAATAAAGGCTGTCCTCCACTTAATATATTCCAAAAAATGCACACTGGACATAAACGAATACACTTTTATTCTCAAAATGAAGACATACAGATTGAGTGCGCTTTCATCTCATCAGCTGAGACTTCTTCAGAACCAACCGTTACCAAAAATCTCATTGTTTAAATAACCTTCCACAGTACTCAATTGGTTGCCATAGCAATTAATGAATACAACCTACATGAGCTGATTTATAAATAGGTATTGCTGTGCAATTCATTTCTCATATAACTTCTGTACAATATGTATATACAACAACATTATAAATGAATAAATAAAATAAAATAGATAACTCAGTTATCAAAAGCTAGTTGAACTACCATAAATGTAAGTATGTAAAATACACCTACCAACATACAAAATACAAAATACTGTGTCTGAAAAAGCTAAATGTAATACCAATAAATAGGCTAATGTAATAGCAATAAATAATAATACAGTTAAAATGAGACATGAAAAAAATATATATATGGTTCTAAACATCTTAATGTACACTCTCATAGACCAGTGAAATATATATGAACATATAATATAGTCATATAAATACCACATCTGGTGTGAAATGTTATCATTAATGAAAAAAATAAATAAATAAAATAAGATAAAAAATTATTATTAATAATATTCTCCTTTATATTGTTCTCTTGGGATTCAATGACAGTAACTTCAAAGCTGGTTTTATAGAAATATGATCATTCATACCTGGATGGGAACAAGAATCTAATCTAATCTGCCATATCATTTCCCGATATTCCAGGAATGTCTCCCAGTCACCACCCCTGTCTTTCTGTTTAACCTCTTCCAAGATCCAAAATGTTATGTTCCTGTTCTTACATCTTAGTGTATGCCTATAAAGTGCATTATTTTCATTCTTTTTATTGATATCCCTAACATGTTCATATATACGAATTCTCAAATTCCTTTCGGTTTTACCCACATAGCATGCACAACATGTCTTACAATATGCTAAGTAAACAACCCCTTTTGTGTAACAACTGCAGTATTTATAACTCTTCAATTTAAACCTAATACTAGGAATCTTGAGTTCCTTTTCTCCCGCTATGAATGGGCATTGTGCACATCTACCGCATTTGTGTGTACCTACCTTTACTTGTGCCCCTTCATTTCTCTCACCTCTCTTTCTCTCCAAGATATTTTTTAGATTCATGTTTCTCCTAAAACTATATTTAAGAAGTTGCTGAAAAATATTTATTCTACTGGGCATTCTACTGAACATATTCCAAATTCCACCAATACATTTCTTCATCCATCCTACATCGGAATAGTAGGATAAAACCAACCGAGGAATTTCTAAACCTGATATCAACCTGTCTTTGTCTGTATAATCACTCATGTTAGTATCCCCCTCTATACTTGTCTTTTTAAATGCACTAATAGCATTTTGAATAGTATTAATCATCCCTCCATTTACCATTAATGGACCATAATTTGTGTCTCACTTCTTTATAATTTTTTATTTAATGTTCCAAATCATCTTATCTGGATATCCTCTTTCCTTAAACATACTATGGATGAATTCGACCTTTCTAGTGAAGTCAGTGAGATCTGATGTCATTCTCAAGACCCTAATCATCTGTCCCTTCACAATATTCCTTTTGAGGTGATAGGGCTGGTCACTATGATAATGTAGGTAGGAATTAGAAAAACATTCCTTCCTAAAGATATTGGATTTGTATATTTTTCTAGCATAGTACTTACTTATCTTAACATCTAAATAGTGCATTTCGTCCCTACCACAATCAAAAGTAAATTGTAAGAAATTTGTACTATTATTCAAATATTCCATAAATTGATTAATTAATTCATATGTCCCATCCCAGATGATAAAAATATCGTCCAGGAACCGAAAATATCTCATGATATATTGTTGAAATTTTGACCCAAAAACGTATGTTTGCTCCCAATATAACATTATTATATTAGCATAAGTAGGAGCACATGCTGAACCCATCACTACCCCATCCAGTTGATGGTAAATGTCCCCCTGAAAATAAATGAAATTATATTTCAGGACCAATTCCATGCTCTCAAGCACAAGTTTAAATTCATCAGGGTTCAGCATGTGAAATTCAATAAGCATCTTTTCAAACCATTCCAGACCATCCATATGAGGAATTACTGAAAATAAATATTTTACATCAATAGTTAGGAACAAAAAACTCTTTTGAAATGGGATAGCACCAAATTTCCTCAGAAAATCCCATGAGTCTATTAAAATATGTGGATATTTCAAATGAAAATGTTTAAGCTTGGTATCCACATATATGGCTAGGGGTTGGGTTTTAGATCCCTGTGATGTAACTATTGGCCTCATGGGAGGGTCTACAATTTATTTATGTATTTATGTATGTTGTTGTATATACATATTGTACAGAAGTTATATGAGAAATGAATTGTACAGCAATACCTATTTATAAATCAGCTCATGTAGGTGGTATTCATTAATTGCTATGACAACCAATTGAGTACTGTGGAAGGTTATCTAAACAATGAGATTTTTGGTAACGGTTGATTCTGAAGAAGTCTCAGCTGATGAGATGAAAGCACGCTCAATCTGTATGTCTTCATTTTGAGAATAAAAGTGTATTTGTTTATACCCAGTGTGCTTATTTTTGGAATATATTAAGTGGAGGACAGCCTTTATTGTACCATACAGCGGAGTTCGTTGCATTTTTGTTCCTGGTATTTATTGTTTTTTGACTTAGTGAGGTAAAACATTGTGTCTGAGCACTTAATTAGTAAAAATATTTAACTCCTATCTTTCTAGTATTTGTAAAGTGAAATACTATAATCAGGTTACCTTTGTTAAAATTAATGAAGCTGTTTCATGTTCAGCATTTGCATTAGATTTATTTAGAAAATCTTTGTCTGGGATGAAAAATGATAGTAGTCCAGAACCAAATAATATTCCAAGTTGTTCTTGGACATCATTATCTAAGGACATGATTAGTTATCTCACCATTTTGTTTAATGGGTCAGTTTTTATTTTATTTTTTTTGGGAATGGTACCAATGAGCAGGAAACTCATCAGTGTGGTCCCAATATATAATTATGCTGCTTTTGATAAGGTTAATAATTATGAACCTGTAAGTTTAACCTCATTAGATAGAAATGTTTTGAAAAATGCCTTTCAGCTATAGTATGGATAGTATTAAAATAAGATCAGTAATAGATATTTTTCAGCATTAATTTGCATGGAAAAGGCCCACCTTTACTAATTTAATAGATTTCTATCAGCCTACCAGTAAGGCAATGGATTCTGGTCTTGGTGCTATGGTTGCCTAGCTAGGCCTGTCTAAGACCTTTGATAGTATACCACACTATGTTGTCAAACAAGCTACATTAGAAATGTCTATTGACCCATTTATTGTTAGGCAAGTGCAAACCTGGTAATGGAAAGATATCAAAGGGCTAATATTAGCAACTATTTTTCAGTTTGCAAATCAGTCTAGGCAGGAGTTCCATAAAGATTTATATTGGGTCCACTTCTGTTTAATCAGGCTTCCCAGTAAAGGAGTACTACTCATAAGCATAATATGCTGATGATACAAAAGTTGGAGGCCTTGTCAACTGCCATGTAATTATAGATAATTTTGATATTTATCTTGCAAAAATTGCTACTCAATTAAAAGAGGGGTTACTTATTACTAGAGATAAATACGGCATTTGTTTTGCTAAACAATAATTCAGAACTGATATAATTATTAAACATACAATTATTAAGGATTTAGCTTAAAAAATAATCTGGGAAAAGTAGTGTGTAATAATATGTGATTTAAATACTGGGTACAGATAAAATCCAAATCCATAGATTGTAGAGTTAATTCTCAGGAACTGTAGTTCAAGGAAATTGTATGTGACATATATATATATCTATCTATCTATATCTATATCTATATATATATATATATATATATATATATATATATATATATATATATGTGTGTGTGTGTGTGTGTGTGTGTATATATATCAAGTGTCTCTCTCTCTCTCTCTCTCTATATATATATATATATATATATATATATATATATATATATATCAAGTGGCTGACTAGACTACAATTCACTTTTTCACTTAGTAAGTCTAATATGTTGACTCTGGGAGGAATCCAATATGAATGTTTACCTAAATAATTTTGAGTGTTAGTCCTTTGCCATATGCTGCAAGGTTTGAAAATGTTGGTTAAAATTTAATTAGTTATTGTCATTTATATGGTACACTATTCTTGGCTTATAGAGCTTTCCATTCTGTAGAATTTCATTAACTTATGACTGTTGAATTGTTAAAATCTAAATGTAGCTCAGGGGGCAGAGATTATATCTTTAAGATATCTGGCTGCAGAGCACCATTTAAGGAAAAGTATGTTTCACAGTTAAAGGTTAGCTTATGGAGCAGTCTGCCTTTGCATATAGAGGTTCATAGGTTCATAGGTAGGTACTAGGCTATCTGCCCAAAGGCATTTATAAGCCTAGCCAGAATGTGTTGGCTTTTGCCACCCCCTTAGATTAGATCCCTGTGCCTCTGTCAAGCAGAGCCACTGAAGTGATCCCCAGGGTAAACTTTCTGTTTCCTAACCACTCATCAAGGTTTCCCTTGAAGAGTGTTAGCAAGGAGCTCTGCCAATGTAGATTGGAATCTTGTTCCAAAGCATGGGAAGTCTCTGTGACAGGAATCTATCCCTACAGCACGTCCTATTTATTGTTGTGGTGAGGTTTAGATCCCTAGAGAGTGTGGCTCGAGGGTATAAGCTTTCCTTTAGGTGGAGCATGTCCATCAGTTCTGAGTTGGACATGGCCTTGTATGTCAGGCAGAGATCACCTCTGAGTAGGCAGTATGCAACCAAGTACAGCTGGAGTTTCTTCAGTCAAGCTGTATAGGGCATCTGTTTGAGACCAGTGATTCTCTTGGTGAGGTACTTCTGTGGTCTTTCCAGCTGTTGCAGGTGTCTTGTAAGATACAACCCAAATGGGGCATTTTACTCTATGATGGGTCTGATGAGTGATGAGTAGAGGGGCACAATGACCTTTTTTGATCTGGATGCGAACCCTTTTGTGATAAGGTGTGCCACATAGAAGGATTTTCTAACCACTTTGGCAATGTGATTATCAAAGGAGAGTTTACTATCTACTTGGGTCCCCAGATCCCTTATTACGTCTTCCATATTTAGGGGACTACCACCTATGTGGTAGTTTATGGGTACTTTGTTTTTTCCAAAGGGGATGACTATGCACTTTTTGGCATTTAGCTTGAGGCCATGATTTTGACACCAGGTGTCCGTCTCAGTGAGACCCTTTTGGAGGATGTCTCTGTCAGCCAGTGAGTCAATTATCATCCCTAGTCTGCAGTCATCTGTGAACTTGGTCAGCCATAGTCCTCTTGTGCTTGCCTATACCTCTGAGAAGTATATGCCGAACAGGAGGGGTCCTAGGACTGAGCCCTGGGGAACGCCACTTGTAACCGGTTTAGAGTCAGACCTAGCTCCCACAACTCTTAGCATTTGGGTTCTGTCCATGAGCCAGTTGGCAACCCATCTTGTGATGTAGGGGTTTATGTTTATAGATTGGTGAGCTTGGCCATAATACCAGAATGGGGAATGGTGTCAAAGGCCTTTGCAAGGTCTAGTTAGGCTGTGCATACCACCTTTCCCTCATCTATAGCCTTGATAACTGTCTCAAAGAAGTCCACCAGGTTTCGGAGACATGATCTGCCCTTAACAAAGCCGAACTGGGTAGGGTCCAGTGTTTGGAGGTTCCCAATGTCTCTGTTAATGAGTTGCATGATGATGTGCTCCATAGCCTTGCAGATCAAGCTAGTCAGGCTTATAGGGCAATAGTTCCCTGCATCTGTTGTGGCTCCACCTTTGTGGAGTGGAATAACCTTTGCTGTGTGCCACTCTATGGGTATGTAACCTGTGGAGAGGCTGAGTTTGAACAGTGTGTTTAGTTGAGGGGTTAGTTCGTCTTTGAGCTCGTGTAGGATGCAGCATGGGACACCATCTGGTCCCAATGATGATGTGTTTTTGGCTTTGGAAAGGGCTGTTTTAACATGAGTGTCTGTGATTTCAAAAGCTCTACATTCTTCTAGTATGGTTATGGGCCCTTTTGGGAGGGAGAGGGGGGTTGAAGTTTGTGCTGAACCTGTGTGCCAGAATGTTGGCAATATCGGTTGGTTCAGTGTATTTTGTACCATTCTGCACTAACTCCGAGGAGATCTGAGCATTGCCACTTAGATTCTTGGCATAGCTAAAAAATGCCTTGTGGTTATCTTTGGAGTCCTTGGCAATCTTCTTTTTTGAAACTCGCTTTGGATGATTATATGTGGGATCGTAGTTTCTTGCTGATACTGATCAGGGATGTCTTCCCTTCTTGGGATTTTACTCTTTTCTGTACTATTTTCCTCCTTCTATTGTATAGCTTATTTATGGCAGGAGTCCACCGGACTGGTTTCCTTTTCTTAGAGGAGCGAGTCTTGGTTTTGCTTGGGATAGCACGATCCATGCATTCTTGTAGGTGCCCATAGAATGCATTAGTAAAGGATTTTGCAGCTTGGACAGTGTTATCCTTTAGCATGGCGGCTTTGAAACTTTCCACCTCGGTCTTAAGTAAGGTGAAGTTTAATTTTGAAAGGTTTTTCACAATGGTTTCCATGTCTGGTGGTAGGGGTGGAATGTGGATATCCAAAGTGATTTGTTTATGGTCAGATCTAACCAGTGAGGGGTTGACCTCCAGTGTGGAGCACTGGTCTCCCATGTTGGTGATGACCAGGTCCAATATGTTGTCACATCTGGTGGGAGTTTTGACCAGTTGATCCAGGGCATTTGAGTTTATAAATTCTAGGAAATGTTGGGCAAGGGAGTTAGTACTTGAGTATTCTCCCAATTAATGTTTGGGTAATTGAAATCACCCAATATTAGGGTGTTTGGTAGGACCTTTATATTTCCAAGTGTTTCCAGAAATGCAGAATGGGGGTCCTGGGACATGGTGGGTGATCTGTAGCAAGCTAAAATTTGAATTGTAGTTTTGCCCATTGTTAGTAGCACGTGGATGATCTCTGAGGCATTTTGCTGTGCCACTAATCTGGAGGTGTGGGTATCCTTGATGAATATGGATACTCCCCCACCTTTTTTATTTTGGTCCGGGTACTGTGGCCAAAATGTATGGTATGAATTGTAGCCTTTTAGTGCTGGGGTGCTCTCTGGAGCCTTAAACCAGGTTTCTGTTACTGCACATATTTCGATTTTCTCCATACTGAGGAGTGTCTCGAGTGCATGCATTTTGTGGTTTAGACTTCTGGCATTGAGTAGCATTACCCTCAGCTTTTTGTTACTTGTGCTATTTATGGCAGTGGGTTTGTCTTTTGAGCCTTTCCTAAAAAGGCACTATGGAGGTGGCAAGAGCCTTGGCCAGTAATCAAAAGCCTAAGGGTGACAGGTGCAAGCCGTCTTTAGTGAAGCAGCATGGATTGTTGAGCATGTCATCCCAGGCAAACAGATACAGGATCCCCTTTGAATGACACCAGAAACTTGGCCAATTGTTGAAATTGATAATTTTTTCTTTATACTGTGGTATCATTCTTGGTGAGGGCAGGATGCTACTCAGGGTCAGGGTCATACTGGCCTGGGCTTCAAGATCAGAGAGCTCTTCCATGTCTCTTTTCATGTAGTCCAGGGAGGTACGGCTCAGGTAATTCACACCAACATGGACAATGACAGAGTCATATTTGTACTTGTTCCGGAGTGACCTGAGTACTTGTGTTATGTGGCGGATCCTGGCACCCAACAGGCAGCTAACAGTATTGGGTTAATCAGCCTAGTGAGTGGGACGTCAGTGTGCCTGACTATAGAGTCACCTATTACTAGTATGTTGGGTATGTTATTTTGCCTTAAGGGCTGTGATTGCATGGCACACTGGTTTTGTGAAGTATGTGTTTCATGATTTGTGTTGGGAGGTGGAGGTTGCTTGGATGTCTGCTTTTGCAGATTTTTATTTAGAGCCTCCGAGTATGTTTTCACGTATTTATGTGTGTTTTTTGCCGGTGCTGGTTTAATGGGTCTATGTGAGACTGGTGGTGTGATGCAAGTATTTCCCTTCTCCTCTTGACTGTCTGATCCAGTCTTGGGTTGAGAGAGCTTAGCCTCCAGTTTGGCTGTATAATTGCATCTCTCACATGTATTAGTGTTTGGTGGTAGGAAGAGAGGGTTGTCTGTGTACATGAGGCAGTTGTAACATTGCCTCAAAATGCCCAGATTCACCAGTTGGACTGGAGAATATGCCTGAAACTGCCCTTTGGACATGCCTGGATAGGTACAGTGAACTGATTTACTGAATGGCTGGTAAGGTTGAATAGAGAGCCTTGTCCTTCTGTACAGTATAGGAGGGTCTAGTGCTAGGGTTTATAAGTGCTTGCTATGAGTTTTGAGCAAGTGCTGGGCTGAGAAATGAATGGCTTGAGTTCTTAAGTTAAAAGTTTGTCTAGTTCTAAGGGAAAAATTGAAGAGGAGACTTTGTGGAGCTGGGAATAGTTATACCCTATCTAACCGGCGCTGCCTGGCATGCAAAACCGGGCAAATGCAGTATTTATAGCAGGGAAATGAAAGAGATAGAAATTAGCCCAAAATGGCCAATAAACTACTAATTTATGGCCTGAATCCACTCCTCCAGGGACAGATAGGCTGCTCAAAGCTCCCCTCTCTCACAGGTGAACAGAGAAACTTCCTTCTATCCAAGTAAGGTATGGGCAAACGTGGAGATTTGTAACACAGCCCTGAATTGAGCACTTAACCTAAAAACTGGGCTATACCAGCTTAGAAAGGCAGGAAGCAAGTATATTTTTTGTTTTTTTCAGAAAATAAAGCAGATACAATAAAAAAAAACTATTTAAATGCACAGAAAAGGATACTTATTGTTATATATTTCAGATCAGAGTTGTAGTCAATGCCACTAGAAATAAAGTAGGAAGAAACACAAATACAGTAAAAGCAGATGAATAGGATGCATTTATATATATATATATATATATATATATATATATATATATATAAAACAATAGAAAACGAACAACTGATTTAAACAAGTTACCCAATTAACCAGAAAAAAAGCTCAAAACTGAGCCCTGATCCAGCAGTCTTCAATCAGACAAGTTCTAACTGCACACTCCTGCTGCTAGGGTGCAGGGGAACCTTCTCCAAAAAATGATGGCCTGGGTCAGTGCTCAAGTTATACAAACAAAGCTAGATTCAGCAGGCCTGAATGTGGTCTATGCAGTAGCAACAAGGTGCACCAATTTCAGAAAGAAACAGTTCAAATAAGCAGGCACAATAAGCCTGTGACCAGAAATTCCCAGCTCAGAAGGGCAGCATCCAGCCTCCCACAAGTGTGTAGACCACACCTTCTTAATGTAAAAAAACTGGCCCAAAGCCCAAGTGCTTAAACCAAAACTAATACACTTTAGAACAGACATCAAGCTTTCAATCAGCACCTCCCAACTCAGAAGGATGTAAGCTTCCTGTCCTGCCACAACAGTGCAGACCACAAACCTTTCTAATGTGAAACAACTGGTCTAAAACCCAAGTGCATAATCCAAAGGTTTAGAATAACAGTTACAATTTAATCGGCTACCAACAAGCAGCAACAAATGCAGCGGAATAAGTGTTATTAAGAACTTTTAAGAACAGGCAGCAAGAGCAAAATAAGTAATAAAGTAGGAAGAAACACAAACACAGTAAAAGCAGATGAATAAAGTGCAAAAAAAATTTTTTTTTCTCTCCGTATTAGGTAAAATGAGCTAAAGACACTAGACTGGGAGGAGTGTCACAGATCAAATATACAGTAGGGGCAGGCAATTGCAAAGCCACCAAGTATAAAAAGAAAACACCAATAGGGAAGGCAAGGTGGGGGAAAAAATCAACTCAGAAAAATAACACTTCCAACACAGATCAGAAGCCAGCAAATATGATCTAAATCAATCAAGCAAAAGCAATTAGAATACTGTAGAACTTTGGAAAGAAGTGCCAAAAAATATACTTATCAATTTATTGTTTGAGTTGTTTCAGTAGCACTCTCAGTCAGAACTCAATTAGATTCAAGCAATGAATGCAGAGGTAGCAAACAGGGAATCTTAATTATACTAGCAAGCCTTGAGACAATCAAATAAAACACACAAGTTGTTTGGCCAGTATTTAACAGAGCAGGATTAAGGGTGGAGGGAGAATAGCACTTTCCACTCAGAAAAATAACACTTTCAGCACAGATCAGAAGCCAGCGAATATGATCTAAATCAATCAAGCAAAAGCAATTAGAATACTCAGAACTTTGGAAAGAAGTGCCAAAAAATATACTTATCAATTTATAGTTTAAGTTGTTTCAGTAGCACTCTCAGTCAGAACTCAATTAGATTCAATCAATGAATATATGTAAAAGAAAGTCAATTATTATTTTCAGAAATATTCTTGAAAATTGGATGGAATATTCATGTTATTCAACAAAACTAAAGAGTGTGTTTTAGTTAGCCTCTCGGCCTTTATGCAGTAATCTTGAACTATTAACTATGGACTATGAACCATAAACCAGGGATATCACTGGAGGACTTTGTAAGGGAGATAAATTGGATAATATAAAACTATAAGGGAATATTACAGCAATATCAATGCTCTGGTATAGGAATGCAAGGAAGAGGATTGCACTAATATAAAAATATTGATGGAACTAAAACAATCCAGGGTCTTACAGTCTGCATTAAATTCAAGAAAGATGTGGCATAATATTTGTTTTCTTCTGGCCTAATTATATCATTTCTCAAATCTCTGGCACCTAAGCTCTAAGAAAGAAAAGGGTACCTCAGTTCATTTTTTTAGGGTTTCCACCTAAACTATTGTAGCTAGTACCTGTAGCATAGTCCAGAACATGGTTGTAATGCCTGTTGTATTTTGAGCATATTTTCCAAGCCATCTTTGATTGGGAGGGGCCTCTCTGCACTCTCGTGAAAGAAGTTCATGTGTTTATGACATGGATGTCAGTAAATTGACCTTGAGGGCAAAGCTTGTGAGTAACATGTTGATTTCAATGTCGAGAACACATAACATCCCAGGTTCTCATTGGACAGACACGATTATAATTCTTTGACGTATCTGGAGCTTTGCTTCTACCATATGCAACAAAAGTTACAGAGGGAGGAAAAACAGTGTACCATCACTGAGTGTTTTACAGCTTATAAAGATGTAATACACTCATGACTGACACACAGAAACATATCTCTCAGGTGCCCCTGATTTTGGCTCAAAAGTTAGCTCTTTCCTTGTGTACCTGACTGAGTTGCATTGCCATCTAGCCCCATTCATCAAGTCACCACAGGTGATATCCACGTATGATATTCATCAAGTCAGCACAGGTGATATCCATGTATGGTATTAATTAGAGAGGTAACTGACATCTGGCTGTGTTTCATTGTGAGTTGGTTTAGCAGGCCCACTTCAACCCTCCCTAATCCCATCATTGTATTTCTCATCCCTATGTGTCACTGTCGATCCTCTATAGGCCAGTCCTCACCATAATTAATCTAATTTGTCACTACTGTCCAACATTTTGATTTGCATGCATGTCCATGCAAGAAATATTGTGATTCAAATTGAAATAGATAGTCAACAGGTTTGGCAAAACTAACTTCTTTGATGTGTGAATTGTCTAAGGAATGATAAATGAGATTGTTCCATGATTGTTCTGAGGTTCTAAAAATGACAAAGTTTACATCATGGCACAGTAATTCTATTAAGAACATCATAAAGTTGGCTTCAATATGCATCAAGAGTAGTCATAAATTATTAAATCAGTTTTCAAGTATATGAAAATTAGCTTCCGCTATACCTTCCTTGGTATAAGTTGAGAAGTCAGACAGAGAAATAGTAGCATTGTGTACATATTGGACAACTTTGGCATCGATCAAGTCTTCGCCTTGTCATTCATAAAGATAATAAACATCAGTGGACTAAGGTGAGAACTCTGCAGCTCACCTCACCTGCACCAACCTGCATTAGACAAGAGGTAGAAGGATTTCTTCTGATTGTTTGTATTATATTCTTTTTTTTCTTTTATTAGGGTGACATATGAAACACTTAAATGTATTACAGCTAACACCTCAGTTTATAATATGTAAGCCTAAGTATGATTGACTGTGCCACAAGCATTGACTAGATCAATATATATTGCATCTGTTGAAAAACTCTTGTCTAGATTTAACCAAATATATTCAAACATGTCCAGGAGTAGCTTCTCTGTAACATGATTAGGTCAGAAAACATGCTGTGTGCTGCATAGGACATTATAGGTAGACAAAAAGGGAGATTTTAGCAACTGATAATGGGCATTTTTTGCAAGGACAGCAGACAAAGGAGTTAGCAAGTGTATGAGTCAGTAGATGCTTAGTTCTGCAGAAGGACCATCGTTAGGGAGATGCACAGTAAGTACATGTTTACATACACAGTGAACAATGTCTTAATTTATGAATTCATTAATTAGTATGCTGACAAGGTGGGTGAGTCATATGATACTCATTTTAGAAATTCAGATAAAGAGAACAACAAGGAAAATTGTCTTGGTTTTACTCTCCTATCACTCTTTTCAATTTCTCCAAGTCATTTGGGTTTCTAATACCATGACAGGAATGGACCCCATTCCTAAGTCAAAGTACAATTAAAGTTCATGAAATTAGTATTGTTTCACTCTTTGATGTCAGCCAGAACTGCTCTTCGCAGTACCCACAATGTGCACAGTAATGACTCCTTCTGCAGTTATATGGAGTTACATGTATTGGTAACATATCTAAATACGATTGTAAATTCTTTTTTATAAGACCCATTGCTCCTGCTACTATTGGAACTGTCTGGGTATCTTCTTCCACATTGCTCTCATTTCTGCCTGCAGATCCTGATATTTTATGACGTTGTGTCTCTCTTTATGCAAGACACTGTAGTCAATGGGTGTGGCAATTTCAATAATCAATGATTTTCTTGTCTTCTTTTCTTGGATCTCTATATCTGGTTTTCTAGCATCTATCTTTCGAACTGTTGGTAATGGATAACCCTATGTGTTATAAACTTCATTTTCTATGATGCTTTCTGGATCATGTTCCCAGTGTTTTTCAACCACTTCAATATCATAATGTATGCACAATCCCCAGTGCCACAGTCTTGCCACATTATTATGCCTTTCAGTATACAGTCCTTCTACCATTAGTATGTCACAACCAGCAACAAGGTGTGCAACTGTTTCCAATTCGGTTTTACAAAACCTGTATTTGTCTGTTTCTCCCACGTGTTCAATGGACTTTATAAACCAATGTGTATGCAGCCCACTACCTTGGGCCACCAATATTAACTTTTCATCTCTCGGTTTAAATTCACCTCTTTTTAACCACTCCTGTGTTCATTCCTAATCAATATGAGGTTCTTCCAGAAGTTTTCTATACTTGAAACTATATTTATGCTTTTTCCACATTTCTTGCCTTCTCATTTGATCCTTCACCTTATATTCTTTCTTTTGCTTTTTGACACATTCATTTGCTGCCTGATTTTTATCTACTTCTGATTTGATTTCCATTCCTGCTTGATGCCAATAAGCTTCTGCTAGATTAAGCAGAGAAGCCATCTTATATTTATTCTTCTCATGTTTCAAAACTTTTACTGCATCTTGTGAGGTCAGCAGATATTTGTGGAGTCCCACGATTGCAGATCTATACATATAATCAGTTTCAAGTAGGCCTATCCCTCCTCCGGAATGGGGAGTATATAATCTTGGTGTGCACTGATTTTTTATAAATCATTTGGTGGGGATGAAGCATTCTTCTTGTTTTCCTATCTAATCTATCCAACATGTTTTGGGTCCAGTCAGTCACTCCAAAACTGTAAGTTAGGACAGGAAGAGCAAATTGGTTTATAGCTTGAATTTTGTTCCTAGATGTCAGTGCTGTTTTCAGGATTAATTTAAGTCTTCTGAAGTATTCATTACTAAGATTGTTCACATTTTTACATGTTTTATTGTTGATCCTTCATCAATTCCCAAATATTTATATACTCCTTCTTGCTCAAGTTCTTTTATATCACATTCTTGTCCCAAACTGATGTTTTCCTGGCATTGCAGTTTTCCTGCTTTAAAGATTGCTTTTGCAGAGTTATCAAGACCAAGTGACATTCAATATCATCTGAAAAAGTTTTGACAACTTGCAGTTGTGCTTTCAGTTCCTCATTTGATGAGCTATACAATTTTAAATCATCGATAAAGAGAAGGTGAGAAGTCTTTACACTTTGTTGTTTTCTAGGAGCCAGATTTTAGCCATGGCCTAGGCTGTTAAGTAAACAGTTTAATGGATTAAGGGCAAGGCAGAATAGTAACGGTGACAGAGCATCACCCTGAAATATTCCCCTTTGAATTTTTATCCCTGGGATAACAATATGTCCTTTATCATGGCTTAATTACAAAGTGATCTGCCACTATTTCATGATCACTGTATTGTAGTCAATCAGCATGGAGTGTATCTTATACATTTTTAAGCACTCTTTTATCCATGAATGAGGGATACTATCAAATGCTTTTTTGCAGTCAATCCATGCCATACTTAGATTCTTCCCCTTTTTACAGTTCTCCCCTATGACTTTATTTAACAACAAAGGATCCTTTGTTCCATATGACTTTCTTTTATTGCCCTTTTGTTCCACTGCCATAATTGAGTTTTCTTCTAAATGACTATAAACATTGTTGGCATCAATTCCCGTGTATAGTTTATACGTCATCGGAAGGCAAAATATTGGTCTATAATTTTTAGGGTAGCTTACAGGTTCACTCTTAAGTAGGAGTATTGTTTTTCCTGTTGTTAGCCAGGTTGGTGTCTGTTCTGGGTGTGCATATAAATAGTTCTTACTCATGGCTAAATCTTCATGCAAAGGTGTTAATGCTTTAAACCAGAAGTTAGGTACTGCATCTGGGCCTTGAGTTTTCCAATTAGAGGCTTTTCTTAACTATGAATCAACCTGTCAGGCTGTTACTTCATCCCATTTCATATTCTGTACCTTTAAACTTCTTATTCTTTCTTTTACTTCTTCTATCCATTTAGCATCTTTGTTATGTTCTACAGGATCTTCATAGATACTTCTCCAAAATGTATCTATTTCCACTTTTTTTTGACAGTCTTTCAATTCCTTTTACATTATTTCCTAGTTCTCTATGAAACCTTTTTGGGTCATCAACAAATTGCTTATTTTGCACTTTTCCTTTATATTTATCTTTGTATCTTCTAAGTTTTTTCCACCTGTGCTAAAATTTTTATATTATTTGCCATAGTACACGATAGATCTTGGTCTGTCCTAATGTTGCACATCGCTTTTATCACAGCTATCTTTCATAGTATTTTTGTTGATCTTTTCTCTCTTCTATAGTCATCTAACAGTGATACTTCTTGTCTTAATTGTTTTATAATTTTCTCTATTCGATATTTCCAAGATGGTATAAGATTTCTTTTTCCTTTCCCTCACTACCATGTGTTCTTGTGGTAGAACTTTATCAGTTATTAATTTAGCTGCACAGTAGTATATCCTGTTTACTTCTGTTATATTGCATGGATCTCGATGAACAGTCCTAATTATTGTGTTCATTTATTGTACCAAACTTCTGACTTTTTTGGTTTTATTAACCTTCTGCAGTCTATTTCTTTCACTGATCTTGATATATCTGTCCATGCCTCTTAAATCAAGCAATTCTTCTCTTAGCTCAACTTCTTCTAAACTGAGGGCACACCCCTTGATTTCCAGTTCCTGCGGGCATTCTATAGAAGGTTCTATAGCATCTTCCTGTGACACAGTCTCATCAATTTCATCCTGTGCCATCCGTTGTTCTATCATATGGGAACTCACTGGCCTATCACTTCTCAACATTGACTGCATCAGAGTTTCCACAGTTTCCTGTTCCTTCCCTTGCTGTCAAGCTTCATGCGAACATTTATACTGGTTTCCCATGGAAGGCTCCAAATTATCTTCATATGGCAACTGACCGATTGCTTTCTATTTTGCTGGTTTTCCCTAATTTGGATATCAATTACTCTATCCTATTGTGGTGCTTTCTGGATTCGATTTTCTACACTGAATCCTTCACTTTGCAGGTACTCCATAACTTCAGTTTCAATTTCTTTAACTTCTCCATTAATAATTTATTTTTCTACTTTTCCTCTTTGTCTACTTATTTTTTTTTATTGTAAAGATTTCCATGTCCAGATTCCTTTGCCTGTATTTCTCTTCAAATATCTTTGGTGCTGCTCTTTTTGTATTGGTTTGTTTTGCTTTCTCTTTTGCATAAATATTACACCATATTAAATCTCTTTTTCTTTCTCATGTCCACATTTCTTCTTCAGATGTTTCCTGATCTTCCTGTTTCTACCTGCTTTAGGGACTCACTCCATCCTGCTGTGATATAACCTGTGTTAGACCTTCTACATCAAATCTTTCACTTTGCAAACACTCCATAACTTAAATTTCTATTTTTTTAACTTTTGCTTTGCTGATCTTCATTTCTACATTCCATCTTTGTGATATTATTTTTATTGTGAAATTTTCCATATCCAGATGCCTTTGCCTGTATTTCTCTTCAAATATCTTTGGGGCTGCCTTCTTTACATTGATTAATTTGTCTTTCTCCTTTCCAAAAACATTGCACCATAGCAAATGTCTCTTTCTTTCCCATGACCATATTACTTTGTTATACTTTTCAAATATCTCTTCGTCTTGTTTATACTTTCTCACTTCCTCGGATGCTTCTTTTTTCAAACAGATCAAGGTTTCGTGATCTATATACTGTTTTTTTACAAATCCATTGTATTAATTGAAACACATTTTTATTTGAAGCTTCTGACAGTTTTCCTTGCAGAAGTAATTTTCTTTCCTCTAATTTCAATCTTAATCATTTTCATTTTTTATATTTTGTGTCTGGAAATTCTAGACTTTTTGCATAATAGTAACAATACATCATTTCTTTCTTATCCTCAACAGTCTACTTTATCGTCTTTATAGCTCTTTTTTGGCATATCAGTTTTTGTGTTTTTTGCTGATTGCTACTTACTTCTACAACAGGGGGGCCATCATCCCCCTGGGCCCGGCCTGGCCCCATTGTAGGAATGTTTCCGTATTTTGAGGATTCTACACTGTCATCTTTTCCAGTCCTGGCTCAAGTGCACCTACCAGAATTGGACATTTTTTATCCTGGGTCTTGTGCATCCAGCTATCTTTTTTAGTTTTTGACCTACTTCTGTCCATTATATATGCTATATAAATACAGTCTATATATCAGTGTCACCTTGGTAAGATTCTGTGAAAACAGGGTCCACCTCATGAAGGTATTCACCAAGACTTGAGGATGAATTCAGTTTCAGCACTACTACTCTCCTTTGCTTGCTGACTTTTCATCTCTCCGTTTGGACTTCTTCATCTCTCCATTCGGACTCCTACAGTATTGGGTTATGAATGTAGTAGCAGTGCTAGTAAATGAAGGTTTAAAGTTTTTGGAATAGCTGACTATGATGTGCTTTTAACAGACTCCTAAAATAGGTGTTAAACAAATTAATGATGTCAAAATCAGTCAGTGAAAAGGGAGGGATATTCTTCTGTTGAGGATGGAGAATGTGACTTATGGTATTCCAGAATTGCTTTAGCATTACCAGCACAAAGATGTTTTGGGTCTAGAAAATGCGTTTTCTGAATTGGCACAATATTTTTTATTTTTAGGCTTTTCTGAACCTGATATGGCATGTCTGTCTATTGAGGCAGAGAACACAGATCAGAAATGATCTCCTGTTTTCATCACGGTTTTGATTTTAAAAGTAATCCAGTGGAGTTTTTCTATTGGAACTGAAGAAGAAACAGACTGATGAGAGTAGATCTGAAAATGGAGTTAAAACAGGAAATATACTCCATGACAAGGTAAAGAAGGGTGACAGTTAAGGTGCTAAACGGGCATCATTACATGTATTAAGTCTGAAATTTCTCAGCCTTCTTGATGGGCATAATAATCTTGGAGTGAGTCTAACCTGCACACACTGTGAGGAGCTCATCAATAATAAGCATCATAATTCCCACCCAAAGAGATGTTGTGTAGTGCAAATTACTAGGGATGAGATGGGGTATTTTCATAGCCAGTGGACTTGTCTACTGCACTTGTAAATGCGATGAGCAACATAAGGCTATATAGCTGAAACTCAGAGTAAATAATCCCATTATATTAAAATTTCTTTTAATCAAGGTTTAGGTCTCCTACAACTATAAGTTTGAATGTAACTGTTATTCTTAACTAGTGCACAGATTCAACAGTGATACATGGATCAGTGACAGGGGTTTATCTAAAAACATGCCACGATGAGTGAGTAGTTTAGGGTTAAATGAAACAGTAAATATCAAATGTTTTTTAAAGGACAAAAGGTTGAAAGTTTACAAATAAAGTTATGTTTCAGGTTGTTTTAAGTACTGTGTGTTTAAATAATTTTAATTGGTTAATTAATTGAATGCATTAAATATTTAGTTGGTACTTATGATTACAATGTATATTCCTTGTTGTTTGTTAAACAACTGTGTTCTGGAGAAGTCTGTGTTGAACAAAAGTGGAGAATTAAATGTGTATACACTAATAACAGTCTACTGTCTGCTGGCACTACTTTTGGCGATTTATTTTTTTATTATGAGTAGTTTAGTTGTTGACGTGTAAACTGATCATTCAGCATTCCTTCTCAAGAGAAGAATGAAGATGCAAATCTGATGGGAAACATGTGAGATTGTTGCTATAAAAGTGCCATTCCATCTGCACATTTATGAATTCCATTCAAGTAAAGGATATTATAACTGGGCATGGTAAGGTAAGAACCCATATTTATCTGCACATTTTATCCATGTTTCTGAGACTACAAGACCTTCAAGAAGTTATAGGGAGAGCATGTGTTTGTATCATATCAGACTTGGAGTATGCTTCTCAAACTGTTGTTGACAATATCCATATCTGTGACTTTAGTCAGTTTTGGGGCTATGATAAAGCAATACTGATGTGTTCCAAGATTAGAGGAAAACCCGTGACTAGTAGATACTTTATTATCTAACAGGTATAGGCTTCTGTATACTGTACAATAAACAGTTTGTAGTTATACCTTCGTTTGGCTCCAAGTGATCTGAAAGATACTATTGATTTCTTTTTGTGAGGAATATTATGTAGAACTTTATTATCAATAGAACCAATGAGATGTAACAAATATGCTGGGTTACACCAAATAGAGCTCCAGACATGAGTTTGACTAATATGGATATATAAAGTCACAAACCTCAGGGTGATGTGTTGTAGTGAGTGGGATTTCCTTTGGTTTATATGCCCTTAAAAAAAGTCTCCATTTGGACTCAGAGACCATGTGTTGAGTCTAGCACAGAATAAACTGAGGGGGGATCATTGTAATTAGTGACCTTTGATATGGAGCAAAGTAGCACCATTTTTTGAAGTAGCCTTTAACTCAGATGGGTACACATTTCTGGTTGATACAGGCATCCTAGAACAGTGTAGCAACTACCTCATGGACACTGGCAATCCTCTACTACTACCACATAGGAGCACAATTTGTGAGAGGTGCAATTACATTAAGAACCTAGATTCTACACTCTCTCCCTCACAAGCCAGTATATCTGGCACTGAGAAGGTTGTCAACACAAACGCCACACCCCAAACACCACCCACACCTACAAAACACACACCCACATATGCAGAGGTCCTCAACAAAAACATACACAAATAAAAGAGACTTCCAAGGCAAAAACACACGCAAAGTCCACTGCCCACCACACCCACTCCACACATAGTCTATACACCTATGTCTCACAGCAACTAAGGCCTAAACTTAAACCCAACATATTAGTCAGAGGAGACTCCATTGTGAGACACACAGATGTGCCCCTCACCAGGCTGGATAAGAAGAAAGTCACGGTTAGTTGTTTGTCAGGTGCCAGAATCCACCATATCACCCATACACTCAGGTCGCTCAGTAGGTACTCTTATGACTCTCTCATAGTCCATGTTGGTGTGAATGACTTGAGACGTACCTTTCTGGACTATATGAAGATAGACATGATTGAGCTCAATATGTATCCCAGGCAGGTATGTTCCTAGCCTTAAGCAGCATTCTAAAATTACCCAGAATGATTCCTCAGTACAAACAGAAAATGATTGACTTTAACAAATGGCTTAGTTTCTGGTGTCATTCCAAGGGGATCCAGTACCTGACAGCCTGAGAAGACATAATCGACAGACTACGATGCTTTGCTATAGATGGCCTGCATCTGTCTCCCTTGTGTTTCAGGCTTCTGGCAAAGGCTCTTGCCTCCTCCATAGTGCCTTTTTAGGCAATGCCCTGAGGTCAAAAGTGCCAACATGAAAATTTCATCAAAATGCAAATTAAAGGTCATGCTGCTAAACGTTAGGAGTCTAAACATGAAACTGCACTCATTGCAAATATTCTTATCCCTGGAAGATGCTGACATTTGTTCAGTCACAGAAACCTGGTTCAAAGCTTCAGAGAGCACCCCAGCCATACTAGGTTACTCATCCTATCATACATTCAGACACCAAACCCAGCACAGCAAAACAAAATGAGGTGGCATGCAATATATATTAAATTCACACATCCAGGCTGGTCAAACAGTATGATACACAGGAGACACTCCAGTTGCATTTAACCATTGACAAGACCCCTACTCAAATCATAGCTTGTTATAGGCCCCAACTTTGACTCAAGATGGCCACTCCAGCTATCTGGACCTCTTTGAATCTATCATGATTCAACCCTTTACTCTGATTCTGGGCAATTATAACTACCCAACCATAGAATGGAAGAAATACGTATGCTAAAACACGAATTCCCAGAGATTCCTTGATTTTGTCAATTCAAATGCTGTGGACCAGCTGTTTGACATCCTCATAAGAGGTGATAATATCTTGGACTTGTTAGTAACCAACATGAGTAATCACTGCAGCATCCCTAAAGTGCCATCCTCCTGGTAGAATCCGACCACAAAGTGGTTACTTTCAAAGTCACCATCAACCCCAGGCCCCCCCCCCCGCCCAGCTAGTGTAAAGCAAAAAAACTTCTCCACAGCTAATTACAGCGTCCTGAGAGAAGGTATAATTAGCTTCACAACCCCCTTCCCCTCCATAGGAACTGGCACATATGTCCAAACCTACACCAAAGTACTATAGAGCATATATGTAGCTGCATGGAATCAGGAATACCCGACAGGACAATATCCTCCTTCTCAAGGAAGACTAAGCCTGTCTGGTGGACATCTGCAATAAATAAACTTTATAATAAAAGGGAAAAAAATTATTGTCCAGGACCAAGAAAGGAGCAGGTACCTAATTGGAAGCAATCTCTCCTTAGCCTGAACAAGCAAATAAGAGCACTAGTGAAATCTTCCAAAGCAAACAGAGTCCAAACTGGCCACATCTACTAAAGACAATCATAAGGCCTTTTTCACATATGTCCACAATCTCAAAGGAAGCACTCAGATCTGCTCAGAACTGCAGGTCAAGGACACCACATACACAAATGCCGTAGATATAGCCAACCAACTGGCAGACAGGTTCAGTGAAAACTTCACCCCTCTGCCCCCCATCAGTAAATCAGGACATCCATGCACCTGCGCCCCTCCACTTATCCCTAGGGAGCAAGTAATCACTGCCCTCTCAAAGGCAAAAAATACAGCCTCCATGGGACCCGATAACATCCCAGGATGCATCCTACATGAACTCAGGCAGGAACTTGCAGTACCATCAGGCACCCTGTTCAACCAAAGCCTGAGTACCAGCTTCATCCCAGCTGAGTGGAGGACAGCTGCTGTCATCCCTTTATACAAAGGTGGAGCATCCACAGACCCAGGAAATTATAGACCCATCAGCCTAACCTGATCTGCAAGGACATGGAATGGATTATCATGGACCCCATTAACAAGGACATTGGCAACCTACAAACACTCAATCCCACACAGTTTGGTTTTATCAAGGGGAGGTCATGCCTGTTAAATTTGGTCGACTTCTTTGAGGCAGTCAACAAAGCCACAGATGAGGGGAAGACGGGGCACACCACCTACCTTGACCTTACCAAAGCCTTTGATACTATTCCCCACTTGGGTATAATAAATAAACTCTCTCAACTAGGCATCAATCTGTATGCTACCAGATGGGTAGCAAACTGGCTCACTGATAGAACCTGCTGAATCAAAATAGGGGAAGCCACCTCAAGAAGTAGACCCATAATGAGCAGTGTACCCCAGGGATTGGTCTTGGAGGCTCTGTTGTTTGGAATATACTTTTCTGAGGTGCAGGCCAAAACCAGTAGGTTATGGCTGACCAAGTTTGCAAATGACTGCAAGCTGGGTGCTGTCATTAATACCCCTAGTGATGTGGACATCCTCCAAGAGGGTCTCACCCAAACAAATGACTGGTGTCAGAAACATGGTCTCAAACTGAATGTCAAAAAATGCATTATCAGCCCCTTTGGGGAGAGTGATATCCCCATAAATTATCACATTAATAACAAGGTCCTAAGCAAGCAATCAACTGTGAGGGACTTCAGCACCCAGGTTGATAGCAAACTGACTTTTGACCACCTTATTACCTCCATTGTATGGAAAGCTTATTACATGGACCACCTCATTAGTAAGGGTATCTCATACTGGGACAAGGATGTCATAACATCCCTGTATTCTTCCTTTATAAGACCCATTATTGATTACAATGCCCCTTTCGGCATGTATCGCACAAATTACATGCAGCAGCTGGAGAGACCACATAGGTTCCTCACCAGGAGAATCCAGGGCCTCAAACATCTACCCTATATAGATAGGCTAAAAGCCCTCTCTCTGTACTCAGTCTCATACAGACTCGTCAGAGGTGACCTCTGTCTGGCATACAAAGCAATCTCAGACCCCGCCTTGATTGGACTGCTGCATATCCCAAGTCAAGCTCCACTCACGTAACCTGCACATGTGACCTCAACCTGATTTGTGACATCAATAGGACTTGTTGACAGGAGAGATCTGTGTCCCAGAGACTCCCCCTTCTGTGGAATAGACTCCCTTTCCATGTCAAGCAGAGTACATAATTAACCATTTTAAGTGCATACTGGATAACTGGATGGGGAACAGAAACTGCAACCCTGAGATTCCACGTGTGTCCTTGCTGTACATGGGCATCAGGTGCTGACTTTTCAGAACATGGGCTAAATTCTTTGCTAGGCTTGTAAGGGCCTCAGGGCCAATAGCCTAGTATCCTATGATTTCCTGGTGAACCACTATGATTTACATGGTCTTCATATCAGTCATTGACTCACCCTAGAAAGTCATGCTTTGTCAGTTTTTATAGACTGAGAACCATAACTTTAAAACAAAAAAAAAAGCACAAATAATTGTTTTTTTGCAGATCCAATGCCCCCTGTCCTCTACTATCACATAAATCCCAACTCCCTGATATGGTCACATCACAGTACAGAAAAGTTATTAAAAAAAACAGTGCAGTGCACTGCTGCTTTGCTACATATAAATCAATACGATTTCAAAATATAATAAAACAAAATCATAGAAAAAACTGTCAATGGAAGAACGTTTGTCAGGATGTATTTTGTTTGGCATTCACTAATACTCTTGCACAGATGTTGGTTAGTGGAGGGCTAGACAAAATTTCTTACACTTGGTCTCTGTTGTCTCACGGATGAGGACTATGCTTCATTTACTGAGACTGTGAATTTTGAGAAAGTCTCCTGTGTGACATATAGGCAAAGATTGTCATCTGCAAAGAAAACAGTACTATTGTTTATTTTTCATGTACAGACTTCCCAAACCAATTGACTGCACCTACAGACTTCACGTCTCCCACTAAAACCATTTGCTAATTAAATATATATATATATATATATATATATATATATATATATATATATATATATATATATTTACAGACCAAAGACGCTTACCATACTCTATGCCTTTCACCACTTGGTCTTATTTTTCAAACTTATTTGCTTAAAAAACTTGCCTGTAACTTAAAGCAAGGATATTAATGTAGACATCCACCTGTATAAAAGCATGGGAAATTCAATCTACATATATCAATGCACTTTTAATGCTCAAAATCCTATTATAACTTTACCTTTTTTCTAACAAGCCATTACTACCTTGTTACAGTATAAAACTGTATACCTTAAAACTAAAAGTAGTACTTGCATGCTTTAACATCTTTTAACATACACAGTCACTGATACAACTCTGCCCCTCACACTTAAAACAACTTTGACGGCACGCTATACTGCATTACAATATAACATGCAATTTACATCATGATATTTTATACAAAGAACAAAACGTTTTACTTTATTTTTCCATTCCTTTCAACGTCCTTCTGAACACTAATGACAAAGTTATTACCTTTCCTGTGTAGTATTGTCCTAGAGCTGACACATAGAAATTACAGACGTTAATCAGAAAACTTTAAATGTACACATTTTAGAAGTTTGAATATTCTAATTATTATTTTGCTATATGCTTGACACACAAATATTTAGAAATGTTCTTTTTTTTTTCAGGACAACTTCAGTATCTTCTCAGGTATGTAACAAATTATTTTCAGTTATGTAACAACTGCCCTGCTAGGTATAATACTAAGAAAGGATTGAAGTGACAAGGTAACTAAGTACAAAGAGTGGGATTCCAAAATGCCTTCTACCATAATACTCCAAAATGTCTGGAATTAAAGGGACAATGTGACAAACAGTAGTTATATGTGATATACAAATGAATAGTAATTCTGACAAGACAGAATTTTCTAATGAATTAATACAGGAAGTTAGTTTAGCTTACATTATGGCTATTAAGTAACACAAGTGCAGATTCCAAAAATGTTTACACTACTGTACTCCAAAGGTTTTGGAGTAAAGGGTTAATGTAGCAGACAATGTTTATTTCTGATGTACACATCAGCTGTTACACGGATATGACATAATTGTATTCAATTGTATGTTGACTTTGCCTTCATAGATATGCATAATCATATAGATATACAAATATTTGCATATGGTACTACCTTGTGGCATGCTATCAATAACAACTGAAGATGGCAAACAGCTTTCTATGCTGAGAATATCAGAAGAGAAGACAGCACACATGTGGAAAAACTATGCATCATTACCCCCAAAACATGCCCACATCAAGTATTACAGTGGAAATACAGTTATCTGCATTAAACAGTGTCCAAAGAAAGCCTCACAGAAATAGGAAGTATCACAATAGATGGAGGTGTCTTCCATGTAAAAGTGTTCCTCAGCAACAACGCAAGGCTAGACCACTATAGTCATGTAAAGTACATATACAGCACAGAGCTAAAAAGTAATACAACCCAGTGGCTGTAATGAAGTAGATTAGTAGACATCTTTTGATATCCTGTAACTACATTATCTCCCTATATAGAGAGGTAATAATCACATACATGTGCATGTCTCAGAATACTACAGAACTGCGGTACATATTGTCCACAATATTTAGCTCTCTGATGCCATACGTCATTAAACAGGCTCATTAGCAAGCTATGTTTCAGAATGCTATTCTCTGTAATATGTGCAGTTTGCATGTGACTGATAGCACAGATTGCTAATACTCACAAATACTTGTTGATGCAATATTATGTGCCAAAGTCTGCAAGTCTTGCAGAGCAAGCTAACTACATTGATGCACAGGATGACAATGAAGAAAAACTGGGTACATTTATGCAGCCCAGGTACCTGTAGAAACTGGCAGGACAAGGGATTATGGGGCAATGCCTGCTCGCCACTTTTTTTTTAAACAAGAAACATCTTTATTAAATGTCCGTGTATGACATAAGCCATGTTACATTTATATAAATGACAATAAACCATAGCAACAAAATCTCAGTTGCAAACATTATACATTCCAAACCATGCAACACAATTGTAGCTGCAAACATTACACATCACTTTTAAAGTATCTAGTCATTGTTGGTCAACCATTACATAGCTCATTCAAATCTTGCCTTCTTTTAAACCTCATTCCTCCTCTGTGTGTGTTGATTCCACAGTTCCCATTTTTTCCTATGTAATTTGATCCTACCCTTTTCTAATGATCCCAGTTCCAGTAGTTTTAACTCTGTTACTATCTTCACTACTTGTGATAAAGTTGGGAAGAATAGTGACAATAGGCTGGAGGCAGGCAGTCCTTGTGTCCTAGACCTTAACCAAAACCAGACCCATGAATGGCAGCAGTACTAGGTGAATGGACTAGGTGAATGGACAGATCATGACTTGGTATTTTGTTATTTATTTATTTGTTTGATTTGCGTTAATGTGTTGACAGCTTCATGGGTAAGTACTATCAGTACTAGCTGCCCTTGCAAACAATTTTAAGTTTAGTCAAATTCCCATCTGATGTTTGAATTAACCTACCCCATTTTGTGTTAAGATTGCCCTTACCCATCCCATAATTAATAATTATATATTCCACCTAGTGAGAATAACTTTGGTCATAACACAGATAATTTTTAGGTGGACCATGCATAGGATAAAGCAATTAGGAGTTGTCATTGCCCATTAGTACTGCAGGGGGCAGTCCTTGGTAAATTTTGTTTTCCATCTATAGATGCAAGTTACACTTGAATATGCGCAGGGATGAGGTCTGTTTTACGTGGATGGAGAATCTGTTCCAGAGCAGTAGTTTCTTCTCCAAGATATACCTGTCCTTCCAAACCATTGTGTTGATGCTGCAGATGAGGTTTTAGATTCATAGACCAAGCATTTCTGATGCCATTTGACTTGCTGATGTACAGTAAATCCAGCAGTAATGGGTTGGGGGATGCCTTCTATGCAAGACACAGGTAATCTCCTAGCAGTCTGTAGGATACCAAATATAATGACAAGGCTTTGAGTCAGTCCATTTAGGACAATGTTTAGGCCTTCTATTCTTTTATAAGGTGTCTCTGAGTGTTCCAGTTGTTGCATGTATCTGGACAGATACATGACGGTGGGGGCATTATACTCAATAAATGGCCTGATGAGGGCTGAGTAGTGGAGGGATAAAAACAACCATAGATCTAGACACAATCCCTTTGCTTATAAACTGTGCAAAATAGGACTTACTTGTGGCAATGGAGACATGTCGGTCAAAGGTTAGGTCGATGTCCACATAAGTTCCCAAATACAGAACAGGGTCAGCTCTTAGTGGGTATTTACAATGTGGTAATTCCCAGAAGTAGATGACATCCCAAAGGATAATGATAATGCATTTTTCTAGCATTTAGTTTCAGCCCATGTTTTTGGCACCAGTTACTTATTTGAGAAAAACCTTCCTGCAGGTTGGCTAAATCATTTTGGGGATTCAATGACTGTTCCTAGCTTGCAGCCATTTGCAAACTAAGTTAGAGATGTTTGGTATTGGCTTTTACTTCAGAGAAGTAGATGCCAAAGAGAGGAGGTTCTAGCACAGAACCCTGGCAGAATTCAATGGTGACTAGTCTGTCAGTGAAGGTAACTTCCCTATTTTGACTTCCTGAGTCTTACCTCCGAGCCTGTTGGCAATTCAGTGGATGACATAGGGGTTTATTCCCAGTTTATATTTAGCTTTTCTACTATGCCTGAGTGAGGAATTGTGTCAAACATTTGGCCACGTCAAGGTATGTGGTGTGTACTATTTTTACCTTCATCCATTTCTTTGGTGACCTTTTCAAAACAGTCCACCAGGTAAACTAAGCATAACTTGCCTTGACTAATCCAAATAGATCCAGTGTTTGAAAGTTCCCTATGTGTTTATGATGAATTCCATGATAAGCCTTTCCATGACATTGCATATGATGCTAGTCAGACTTATGGGTCTGTAATTGCCTTGTAATCTACTAGAATTTTAGCTGCATGATTGTTGTATGATACTTGCCATATCCAGTTTGTAAGCCATGCAGTTATACATCTTATCAAGAGTGCATCAGTACCTAGTTATTCTAATTTATTGATAAGTATTTTGTGCATGATCCTATCAAATGCTGAAGTTAAGTTTATACAAACTGCATCACAGGATGTTTTTTCATTTACTGCTGTTAGTATATTGTTGCAGAATACCATGTTATAGGTGATTATAGATCTATTTTCAAAATATGCATTTTGATTATATTTAAAGAGAACTAAACAAACTGCATCCTTTCCAGTTCTAACAATTTATTCAAAATAATCTCCATTATTTTTCCACAACAAGAAAGTAGACTTATGGGTTTGTATAACTCTGGGTTTGTCTTATTCTTTGTAACTTTAAAGATAGGTTTAACAAGGGCATGTCTCCAATCTTGAGGAATCTCTCCATACTTAAATAACTTAGATGATAACAGATATAATGGTACTGCAAGTTCATGCTGATGTGTTCTCAGGTCGTTATACCTAATTCCATCTCCTCCCTGTGTTTTGCTTGGGTCCAGTTTGTTTCATTCTTTTTCAGTATAATTAATTTAATTCCAGTATTGGATATTACCTGATGGTACTAAAATAATTTATCACTCCACTTTGTGGAGTCAAACTGCTTTGCTTAAATGTTGTACATATATCTATCATCTGTTGTCTTAGAGAATAAATTCTAGAATCAACGCACAGTTTACTAGTTTGGAGGTCTTTACCACTACAACACCTTGTGTATATAAAAAATAATTTCCTATTATACTCAATGTCCTTATATAAATTTTCACCAAATTTTTTTCTTGATTTTGTCTCACACTGTATCCAGCATGTTTAGTTCAGTTTTTAAAGTTACAGTTTCATCTCTTTTTCATTTCTTAAATTTTTTTGTCTCTCATCTAAATTAAATATCTTCATCTTATGACAATAATCCTTCTGACCTTGTGTGACTAGATGCTGATGTTAATTTCCAAATTAATATTTTTTGTATTCAAACAATTTGCCTTTTAAAACTTGCTTTGCTCCTGCTGCAGTTCCATCTCTTAGCCCCATTGCTTGCCACTGGAATACATGAGGCAGTGTGCCTGCGGCAAAAGGAAGCTACTGTTAGTAAGTGGCATACCATAATTTCACCACTTAGGAGATAATAGATTGCTTTAGAGGATATTAGGATATCATATGGCCCTTGGATGAAATGTGTCACCAACAAAGAGAATTTAAAGGAATGCATGGCCCTCCCATATTAGTGTAGAACAAATTATGTACAGCTATTTCTATTCTTGTTTTAGACACGTTTCAGAGACCAGGTGGAGACATGTTTAACATTTCACAGACCTTGTTTTGTAGAATGCTTCTACATGTGGAAGAACATTTCTACTTTAAGACAACATTGGAGAGAGCACTAACACTTTGAGAGTCTTCATTACATTGCCTACCTCCCTGAGAGTGCACACATATAGCAGTAAATGTATAAAGGCCTCACCTGGCCCACAGTCACAAATGTTTGTGAACAGAAAATGTACTAATCCATGAATTGCTAGATGTTTTGTGATGCATATGATATCATAATCACGCTGGCTGTGGAGTACCAAAGCAGTTTGCTTGATTTGTATATAAGACACAAGTCTCAGTTATATACCCATTTCCACTCTAGTGACCCTTCAAATGGCTACCTAGTTGATAAATGTGAGTAATGAGGGTAGTGTTAATATATTCAACAGCATTCTTAGTCTCTTCCAGTCTCCCAGTGTATTAATGACCCACAAAAAAATGATTACTCTCATGCAAATAATGCTGGATACCTGCTGGAACGCAGGCATATGTTGTTTAACAAAATACTGAAATCAAGGCCCACTTCTGTATAATACTGGATATGTACAATCCTTATATTACAGAACAGGTGTTTGGCCTGATCAAAGCCCATGTTCCATGTTCACAGCCTCAGCATGCTGGAGGTACTACATCATAACCTTATTATTGCCTGAAGTCTGTACTTGGTATTCTGTATGCCACATAATATGCTTTTGAGGAGCTAGCTCAAATAGCTGCAGGATACTATAACAATCCCACTATGCACACTCACACATGGTGGGTAGGAACCATGCTTGAACACTATCATGCAATGGAAGAGTGGTGGAACAGCACCTCCTAACCATGATAGGTTCAGTACATAACAGCACCAACAAAATGACAATATCAACTTATGGCTCCTGATGAGCACACAGTGACAGTGCAGTGCTAAAACAAAGAAACATGATGCATTCAATGTTAATATCGGGGTATGCTACTTACTGGACAATCAAGCCTCATTGCACATTAGACATTCATAAGTAAATCACACAGACAGGAGACAGTGTACAGTGGGTCATAGCCATCATCATCTTGCTTATAAGAGTATAGGACCATTACGCATGTTTGTCTAAACATACTGGAAAACCTATCACAGGAGATGGAGAAGAAGATGTCACAATGATAAGTACTGCTTGAAAGGGGACAATTTCCACTTCCAATGTGTTCAGTGTGTCAATATATAACTGCAATCTGCAGCCTGTTCATTGGATTGAGGCACTAGGACTTAGGGTCCTCTCGGCAAGGATGATGTGCGACTGCAGGACTATAAATCGGTTGCCATCTGCTCATGAGGTGGTCTGCCAATTGATGCTGGGTGCTGTGACTGCCCACCATAAGAAGAGGTAGTGTCATACACTTTCAGATGCATGTGAGGGCTGTGAACCCTGTTGTGCCCCCCCCATGGCCACCCTTGGTAGGAATAACAGCAAAACACAGCACTGCAGGAACCAAAGACCCTTCTGCAGAAAATGTGAAAAATATCCAAACAAACGGCAGCAGCAGGGTCACCGCAGCAAAAAGCATAAAATTATTTATTAGTAACAGGATAAGCGCTTTCAGAAAACAATTTCCTTCATCAGATCCTACCATTAACTGCCATGCACACAACTATATATGCTACTTTTAAAATGTCATAAGCCAATCAGCTGAACTCAAGTGGCCCATGCAATTTCCTGGTAAATCACAAAACAGTAGATGTCATTTCCTGATACATCATAACCCATTCTCAAAACAAATAAAATATGCATATATGAAAACACATACTAAAATATATATAAAATATAAAAGCATATAAAGGACATAGGCATAACGCATAAAATTGTATAAAACTTCATAAATGTGTTTAACATAACCAGATCACAGTCTTCGAGCTTTCAGCACAGGCTTTAAAGGAATAAAAACATTTAAACCTGGCAGAACATGTGCATTCAGTCCTGCCATCAAATAAGCTTCCATTACCTCAGTGGCATTTTTCAAATCTCCACCCATAATATTATTGTTGATGATATCTATAGCCATAAAGGAAAAGCTATGATTAGAAGAAAGTGCTCCATGTTGAAACAAAGCATTATGTTCTAAACTGTGAACGTATAGCATATTGATGTTGTAAAATTCGTTGTTTAAACATCTGGTTCATTTTACCTACATTAAAAACAAGTGCAATGGTTGCACTTAGCAATATGTATCACATTTCTAGTAGTGCATGTAGCATATACTTTATAAAAATAAACCTTATGTGTACTTGGATGTGAAAGTTTATTTAAAGTATTTATAAAAGGACATACCTTGCATCTTTTACAAGGACATGTACCTTTCCTTTCTGATGGAAATCTAAAACTACATGTATTAGTTGGTCTGTAACATAATAGGTCTTTCACGTTACTGTTCCTCTTACAACTGAAATGAGGTACAGAGCTAACTATGGTCCCTATCTGTTCATCCACTAAAAGCATTTTCCAATATTACGTATAATGTTACAAATATATCTACTGTTACTATTAACTCTGTGTAGGGCTCTGACATAAGAGGGGCTGAAAGCCCCCCCCTTTTTGATTGTTGGCATACCCAACAGAGAACCATGTTTTCCCCTTATTCCTGTGTAAAACATCTAGATCTCCAGTGTTTGCATGTATCTCCTTTTACTTATAGCCACGCTCTATCATATTCTGGACTGTTTTGTCTTTCTGTTACAGAAAATTTTCTTCACTACTGCATACTCTAGAAGTACTTAAATTTGGTTCTTGACCACATTTTGAAAAACATGTGCAGGGTGCATGCTATTGCTAACAAGCAAGGTATTCCTCCAGCTAGATTTGTGAAATACTGATGTGGTCAGCCTTCCTTCAGCATCTAATTCTAACTTAACATGCAAAAACTCAATACATTTCATGTCTACATGTGAAGTAAAATGCCGAAAATCTGTAGTAGACTTCACATATGTTATAAAATCATACAACTGTTGTTTACTACCTCCCCACAAAACAATCACATCATCAACAAATGTGCGGTAAAATAATACCTGCTCATACCATAGATTATTAGCATTTATAACAAATTCATGCTCCCACTCTGGCAAGACCAAATTCGCATAGCTGTTAGCGCATAGTGTTCCCATGGCAACACTCCTGTGCTGATGGTATATCACATCATTAAAACAAAATACATTATTATTCAGAATAATCGTCAGCAAATGACTAATACATGTCATAAGATCCTTCTCTAAAAAAGAGAACCTCTCATTATAAAAACAAAGCCCAAACCAATGTCATTAGGAATAATTGTAAATAAGCTCACAATGTCACCAAAATGTAGGAGGTATCAACAGTCAAGGTGTTCTCAAACTCATACAGTTGTTCAAGAAAATGTGATGTGTCTTTGAGTACTGTAGAAGTAGAGTCGACCAGGGGTCTCAATTGTCGTTCGACCCAAATAGACAAGGGTTCAGTGATCCAGCCATCACCGGCTACTATGGGTCTTGGGGGGGGGGGTGGAATTTTGTGAATCTTAGATAGTCCTGTGATGCTGGGCAACTTTGGATGTTTCACACAAAAATATTCATAAAGCTCAGCAGAAATAATATTAGACATAAAAAGATCATGCAAGTCTTTGTTCACATCACTTAAGAGCTTATTCAGCTCAGATCTGTTCAAGGTAGTGTATGCTGCATCTGCATGTAACATCAAAAGCATATCAGAAATATATTTCTGAGTATAAAAAACCACCATACCCTCTCCTTTGTCTGCTGGTCTCACGGTAATGTCCTTGTCATGTATTTAATCATTTAAGGCTTCTCGCTCATGTAATGACAAGCTAAAGTGTCCAGCTCTGCATGAATTAGTAAGTACTTAATACATAAAACAATAGTTCCAGGATGTGAGAAAAAACACTAGTAACCAAGAAACACACACCCAATGACTGCCATGACTCCTCTTTTAATAGGAAAGAACCAAAGCACAAATCAGAAAGTTAAGCGCTTTCATCAAAAGACAATGGGCAGGATTCACGAAGGCTTGCACAGAGTGTAAGAGACGTGCAACACTCCATGCAAGCCTCGCGATCCAGGAACAGCCCTAAACTCCGTGTAAGAGACCAGCTAAAACGTCTCTTACACGGACTGGCGTGACATGCTAAATACCTCACTTGCAGCTGAAAGGTATGCAAATGAGGTATATTAGCGATCCACGAAGCAGAAACCAGTCCGTGTAAGAGACGTTTTAGCTGCAGAAATGTACTTAGTTGACAACTGAGTATGTTTCTGCAAACTCCACAACGGAGCCATGTCAGCTACAAAAAAAGGGTGCATATGACTCAGGCAGCATGCCAATGGCCAAATATGTGGCCATTGGCAAGATAACCTGATGCCAAAATATTAAAAATATGTTTAAACCCAGCGCAGCCCCGCGCAAACAGGCTGCGCTGTATAAAACCATAAAAAAGAAGGTTATAAACCCACAAATGTGGGTTTCATGCAATACATGGAATGACAATGCAGGGACCAGCAGACCAAAAACAACATGGCCACCGTGTAGTGGTTGCTAAGGGGGGAAGCTGAGTCTAAGACATGTAACTAAGCATTAGTAGGCAATCTCATGTAAATGAGGGTTAGGATACTGAATCTCACAGTCACATAGCAAATGAGCACAATCTGAGTAGTGTAAGAGATACATAAGGGGGAGGAATAGAGTAGGAGATAGGTGACATCACAGGGGGGAATGGTAGAAAGAAATGCAGTTCATTGGAGGTCAGTGTAACATGACAGATGACAGACACAGATCATGGAAAGAGGTGTGCCACTAGATAAGTCATGGAAAGTCAAGAAATGGAAGGTGTACACTGTTACTTACACCAAAGTTTCTTGCTGGGCATGCATGCGCACGTGTGAGCGCCATGAAGCGCAAGTAGGGCAGTGTGCGCACGTGTATGGCAGACTGAGCATGTGGGAGCGTGTTGGGAGATGCTTAACACTGTTTGCGCTGGTGTGCACGCGTGTAGGGCAGGCTGAGTATGTTGGAGGCTGTTGGCAGACGTGTAACAGTGGTTGCGCGGGTGTACGCGCGTTTTAACCTGAATAAGTAGATTCTGAACTGTGTAAGCACGTGTGTGCGCGTGTAAGCCACTGTGAGCGTGTTTCTGATGGTATGCACATTGCTCCCCCCTGAGGAAACAGAGAGGAAAAAGGAAGCAACAGAATTAATAGGAAGCTAGCAGGGATAACTGCTGAAGCTAGCAGATGAAAACAATTAGAAGCAGGCAATTACACAGGCAGAATAGTAGCCCAGCCCAGCACTTAAAACTCTGCAAACAGTAGTGCAGGATGTTTCTCTTAAGAGACACTGCAAGACAGGAGTAAGCTAATAGAAATGAAAACTGAAAAAGCTTAACTCAGAGCAGAAATGTTAGGGGCTGCCATAGCTGTCATAATGAGACATAGGCGACTTGCTGAGGGTGGTGACAATGCAGATGGTGCCAGACAACCCACAGTGAGGAGACGGAGAAGAGTGTACAGGCCCAGGGTCACCTACCACGGGTTACATAAGCTGGAGATAGTAGAGCGCTATAGAGTGGACAGAGAGCTCCTGCAGCAAATTGTTGAGCTGTGCACGCCTCACACACAGAACCAACAGAGGGGAACCCATCCCAGTGGAAACCAAAGTATGTGTTGGCCTAAGAATACTAGCAGCAGGTACCTTCCAGAGACCAACTGGCGATATGATGGGGATATCACAGGCATCAGCCTCCAGGGTACTGCACCAGTTCCTGGATGCCATGTCAGCACATGTCGGTGATCATGTATATTTCCCCAATGCCCGTGAGGTATTGGCCAGCAATATGCGTCTCTTCCAGCAAATAGCAGAATACCCTGAGGTAGTGGGTGCAATAGACTGCATGCACATATGCATCAAAGCGCCAGCCGGTGAGCGGGGTAGGGCCTACATTAACGGCAAGGGCTTCCCCTCCATCAACTGCCAGGTCATGTGTGATGCCCAGGGCATAATAATGAATGTGTGTGCTGGCTGCCCTGGGAGTTACCACGATTCCCACATCTGGCATTTGACGCAGCTGTACCAGACATTTGCCAATGGGGACATCCCACACGGACACCTAGTGGGGGATGCAGGTTATGCACTGGAGCCGTGGCTGATGACACCCATCAGAAACGCACACACACCTGAACAGGAACGCCATAATGAGGCACACGCACAAACACATAATGTAATAGAGCGTGTGTTTGGGCTGCTAAAGTCATGGTTCCGGTGTCTGGACACATCTGGTGGAGCCTTGCAGTACACACCAACTACATGTACCCAAATTGTCAAGGTATGTGCTATGCTACATAATATGATCTTGCGAAAACAGCTGCAGCATGACCAGCATAGGGCCAGTCCAAACAGCCCCCCACCATTGCCAAGGCCATCACAGGCAGAGCGTGACTCGGAGGAGGAACAACCTGAGCCTGCCCCAGTAGGCAGAAGGAGGCGTGCCCAGTATGCCCTGGCCTTGGCAAAGAGGCAACACATATCACATACACTGGCTCAGTAGGAACCCTGGGAATGATACCCCCTCTGACTCACTCAAATAATAACATGGATGCCAAAAATGACATGACCTGCTCACAAACATGTACAGGGAAGTGTAATATGCGCATCCGACAGAGGCAGTCCTGCAGCACCACCTGAGGCATGAATGCCATGTGTTAAGTAATGTAACACCATGTACTATATGCACACCTGAGCACCCAGACTAACATCCACCCTCACCAAGCATGAAGCCACAAAATGACGATGGGATGATCAAGTGCAATAACTGGCTGAAGTAATGCAGTTAGTCAAAGGGGAGCCAATGTGTTTCAGGCTGGGAAGACATGTGGAGCATGACATGATGCACCACCTGCTAGGGGTGGCGTGCACCTATCATGCCATGCCCCATGGATACTGGCAAAGGCTGTCAGTACCCACAGCATGCCCTGAATAGGTAAGTCTCAAAACACAAACCCACCTTCATAGGTTCCACAAGGGATAGGAACCTAGATGTAATGCTACCCAATGACAGATGTCTAAACAGAAAGATGTGTGCAGTGTAAACGCACACAGTACGGAGAATGTAGATACCAGTCCTGTAATAGAGAACTGGGTCAAGGCTCACATCAGCACCCTAACACTACCAGGTCACACCTCATACTGTGCTGTACAGCCGCAAAACATGGAACAAGCTACAAAAGGAGGGTGACTAGCAATAAATGTCAAGGATAACCACACCCCCATGATGGTACCACAACAAGAAGCAGCATGGATTAGCCATGGTCAAATACCAATGGCTAAAACTGCCTCCCAGTATATAGCCTGCTGCAGACTACTGACCTAATACCAGGAACTGCACCTGGCCTATGCCGGAATACATGAATATATCAAGCCCCACAAACCACATTATATTGCTTGATTGAAAATACCCAGACATACACTGGGAGCATTATACTAGCACCAACACAGTAGGAGAAAATTTCCCAGAATCCATAAACCAAAATGCCCAGGAAAAATGTACCACTCCCACAAGAGGGGTAAGCATACTGGATGTGATAATCAGCAACATGTGTACTGGATGGCAAGATGAGAAGTGTACCCCTCACTGGTAAGACCAGACCATAGAGTAATCACACTGGATATACACATCCTGACCCCAGTTCCTGGCCAGAATACCACAGTGAAAAACATGTGTAAAGCATAGGTTGCAGCCCTCCAAACTGATGTTGAATCCACGAAAGGCCCTGTGCAAGTGCAGAATATGGGACACACCACAGAACATGTTATACAGGCATTCCATGAACACAGCCAGGAATGCTTGGAGTATGCAATCACAAATAACAACAACACATAATGCCATACACGCAGGCATCTGGCATGCTGGACTCCAGCCATTACAAAACCATGCAAGAGAATGAGGAAGCTACCACATGATAGAGCAAACATAAAAAGGGAAGTAATCACTGACCAGTAGTATGGCAATAACATATGTCCACACATACAGTCCAGCCAAAACAAGTAGAATCTGTGAATCCAGAGGCAATGTGACACCAGTCCCAAGTACACAGACAACCACAACACCCCCCCAATAAATACAAATATATGTGATAGATGCAACCATGTATCCAAACCAGAGGTTGAGCTCCACCAACTCAGTACTGCCAAAACTAGTCAGGAGGAGAAGGTAACCACATACACCACAAACCCAGTCCCACATAGACCTACCACAACTGTAAACCAAACACATTTTACAGTGAGCTTATCGAAGGAAGGACACTCAGCAAACTCGGAGCTACAATATATAACATTAAGTATCCTGTTTTTTGTTTATTTTGTTCTTTATTTCTTTGTTGTTTATAGCACTTTGTGTACTGTGTATTTTTTCTAGCTAGTTTCACTGTGTGTGAGGTATTAACTGGAAATTGTCCACTCTTATTAAGCATCTGTTGGGTTGTTTGTTTATGATAACTTGTTGTAGTTAAACTCTTTTTTTCTAGTGCCTCCTTTAGCTGTTTAAAACTTTCATTTAAAGGCTCACTGCTGCTTTTCAGCTGGGAGTAAATTTCTGCAGTTTGTTCTAAGTAGTGGGGATATTTGTAGCATTTCCATATCCAGGCTTGTATTTGGGCCTAGTGTTTGTGGAGGCTGTGTGTCTGAGCACATAATTCAGGGACATCTTGTTTTAGCTAAAGCCATCAGGCATTTCAGTGAGAGAGAATTGTTTGAGGTCATTGGCTGACTGAGGTCTCCTGGACTACAGCTTAGACTAAGCACCTCATTGGTTCTTTTGAGATTTCTTTCTTAAAAGCTGTCTCAGGTTTCAACTTTCTGTTACCTAAGAAGCTCAGTTGTGAGTGTTCAGCCATTTTACAGTGAGCTTATCGAAGGAAGGACACTCAGCAAACTCGGAGCTACAATATATAACATTAAGTATCCTGTTTTTGTTTATTTTGTTCTTTATTTCTTTGTTGTTTATAGCACTTTGTGTACTGTGTAATTTTTCTAGCTAGTTTCACTGTGTGTGAGGTATTAACTGGAAATTGTCTATTCTTATTAAGCATCTGTTGGGTTGTTTGTTTATGATAACTTGTTGCAGTTAAACTCTTTTTTTCTAGTGGCTCCTTTAGCTGTTTAAAACTTTCATTTAAAGGCTCACTGCTGTTTTTCAGCTGTGAGTAACATTTCTGCAGTTTGTTTCCCACCGTCCCTCCCTGTTGGTATAGTGTTTTTATAGTTGGTGGCTTTGCAGTTGCCCGCCCCTAGTGTAAATTTGATCTGGGACCCTCCTCCCAGTCTAGTGTCATTACCTCATTCTACCCAGTACAGGGAGAGCATTTGAGAAGGCCAATCAGCTTAGTTTCTGCTACTCCTTTCTCTCTTTCTTTACTCTCTTTCCAGAAAAAAAAAAAAAAAAAAAAAAAAAAAAAAAAAAAAAATGATCTGCTTTTACTGTATTTGTGTTTTTTCTTACTTTATTTTGCTTTTGCGTCATCTTAAAAGTACTCAATTGTATTTATTACTGCTTGGTGTAACTCATTGTAAGCCTTTTAATTTAAGCACCTGTTTTACATTAGGAAGGTTTGTGGTCTGCACTGTAGTGGCAGAACAGGTAGCTTACATCCTTCTAAGTTGGGAATAGCTGATTGAGGGCTCAGTGTCTGTTATTCTAAAAGTGTATTAATTCTGGTTTAAGCACTAGGGCTTGAGGCCAATTATTTTACATTAAGAGGGTTCGTGTTCTGCACTCTTGTGCGAGGAGAGGCTGGACTCTGTCCTTCTGAGCTGGGAATTTCTGGTTAAAGCTTATAGTGCCTGCATATTTGAACTGCTTCTTACTGAAATTAGTACACCTCGTTTGCTGTAGCATAGACTAGATCCAGGCCTGCTGAATCTAGCTTTATTTGTATAACTTGAGCACTAATCCAGGCATTCTTTAAAGTATTCAGTTGTATTTATTACTGCTGGTAGTAACTTGATTAAAGTGTAGCTATCATTTCTAAGTCTTTTGGATTAAGCACTTGGGCTTCAGACCAGTTGTTTTACATTAGGAAGGTTTGTGGCCTGCACTGTGGTGGCAGGACAGGTAGCTTACATCCGTCTAAGTTAGGAACTGCTGATTGAGAGCTCAGTGTCTGTTATTCTAAAAGTGTATTAGTTCTGGTTTAAGCACTTGGGCTTGAGGCCAGTTATTTTACGTTAAGAAGGATTGCGGTCTGCACTCTTGTGGGAAGAGAGGCTGGACTCTGCCCTTCTGAGCAGGGAATTTCTGGTTAAAGGCTTATAGTGCCTGCATATTCTGTTTCTTACTGAAATTGGTACACCTTGTTTGCTGTAGCATAGACTAGATCCAGGCCTGCTGAATCTAGCTTTATTTGTATGCTTGTTGTTTGTTTATTTCCTGAAACGCTAATTCCACCTAAAACGCGGCCTTTTAGCACTTCTGTGGATCCCTAGTGATATCTGCATTGCTTACTGTACTTATTTCCTTGTTTCACTTGAAAGAAAGTTACTGTTTGTCATTTTTCATTTAAGTTACCTGTAACACATTGCATTTATGTTACCTGGCACTTGCTCACTAAAGCAATTATATAAGTCAGCTCTAAAAATTAAAAGCACTACACCCTCACAAACTCCCCTTGAGTACCTTGTTCCCCATTGGCCCTTTTTTCAATTATAAAGGAATTCCCAATACTATTCTAGCATGTCCAAAGGTCAGTTGTCAATCTCCTCTCTGGTCCAGCAGGTGAATCTGGAAATCTTGAGGCAATGTTACAACTGCCTCATGTACACAGACAACCCTCTCCTCCTCCCAACAAATTCCAACACATGTGAGAGATGCAACCATATAGCCAAACTGGAGGCTAAGCTCTCTCAACTCAGTACTGGCGTAACCAGTTAGGAGGAGAAGGAAACCACACTCACTACAATTCCAGTCTCACATAGACCTACCACGACAACAAACCAAACACATAAACACACAAAAACATACTCGGAGGCTCTAAATAAAAATCTGCCTAAGCAGCAGAGACCTCCAAAGCAGACACCCAAGCAACTGCTACCCCAAAACAAAACATGTGCAACACATAACTCACAAAGCCAGTATGCCGAACAGTCACAGCCCTTAACGCTAAACAACACACCTGATACACTTGTAATAGGTGACTCTATCGTCAGGCACACTGACGTCCCGCTCACCAGGCTGAACAAGGAGAAGGTCACGTTGAGCTGCCTGTCGGGCGCTAGGATCCACCACATAACACAAGCACTCAGGTCACTCCAAGGCAAGTACAAATATGACTCAGTCATTGTCCATGCTGGTGTGAATGACCTGAGACGTACCACCCTGGACTACATGAAAAGAGACATAGAGGAGCTCTCTGAGCATGTAGCCCAGGCCGGTATGACCCTGACCTTGAGTAGCATCTTACCCTCACCAAGAATGATGCCACAATATGAAGACAAGATGATCAATTTTAACAATTGGCTTAAGTGTTGGTGTCATTCAAAGGGGATCCAATACCTGTCAGCCTGGGATGACATGCTCGACAAGCCACGATGCTTCGCTAGGGACGGCTTGCACCTGTCACCCCTGGGCTTTTGGATATTGGCAAAGGCTCTTGCTACCCCCATAGTGCTTTTTTTAGGCAAGGCTCAAAAGACAAACCCACCTCCATAGGTATCACAAGGGATAAGAAACTAAGAGTAATGCTACTCAACGCCAGAAGTCTAAACCTCAAGATGCACGCACTCGAAACTCTCCTTAGCATGGAGAACATCGATATCTGTGCAGTAACAGAAACCTGGTTCAAGGCTCCCGAGAGTACCCCAGCACTACCAGGTTATACCTCATACCATGCTTTTTGGCCCCAAAACTTGGACCGAACCACAAAAGGAGGGGAGTATCAATATTCATCAAAGATACCCACACCTCCAGGTTGGTGGCACAGCACGAAGCATCAGAGACTATCCATGTGCAACTAACTGTGGGTAAAACTGCCTTCCAGTTTGTAGCCTGCTACAGACCACCCTCCCAAACACAGGAACCCCACTTGGCCTTCCTGAGAATACTGGAAAATATGAAGGTCTCTCCAAACACCATTATATTGGGCGACTTCAACTACCCAAACATAGACTGGGAGCATTACTCTAGCTCCAACACCCTAGCCCAAAGGTTCCTAGAATTTATAAACTCAAATGCTATGGAACAACTTGTTACCCCTCCCACAAGAGGGGAAAACATACTGGACCTGATCATCACCAACATGGGGACACTATGCTCCAGACCAGAAGTGTATCCCTCACTGGTAAGATCAGACCATAAACTAATCTCACTGGATATTCACATCCCGACCCCACCCCCTGCCCAGAAAACCACAGTGAAAAACTTCTCTAAAGCAAATTTCACATGCCTCAAAACCGAGGCGAAATCCTTCAAAGCCCCCAGGCCTGTGGAAAATATGGCCCAGACCACAGAATCCTTTATAAACGCATTCTATGAACACCTTCAGGAATGCATGGATCATGCAATCCCAAATAAAACCAAGACCCAATCCTCCAAAGGCAGACGTCCTGTCTGGTGGACCCCAGCTATAAACAAACTATACAATAGAAGGAGGAAGCTACTACATGATAGAGCAAAATCCCAAAAGGGAAGGCATCTCTAATCAGTATTAGCAAAAACTACGGGCACTCATAAAATCGTCTAAGGCCAGCTTGAGAGAAAAATTGCCCAGGACACTAAGGATAATCACAAGGCTTTCTTTAGTTATGTTAGGAACCTGGGTGGGAATTCCCAGATATGCTCAGAATTAGTCCAATATGACAAAAAATACACCGAGCCCGCAGACATTGCCAACATTCTAGCTGACAGGTTCAGTGCAAACTTTACACCCTCCCCACCAAAAGGGCAAATATCTATCCCAACAGAGTGCTGCCCCTGACATCTCAGATGCTCAGGTAAGAGCCACCCTCTCCAAAGCAAAAACACAGCATCAATGGGACCAGATGGTGTCCCGGCTGCGCTACATGAACTCCAAGAAGAGCTAAACCCAAACATAAAACTACTGTTCAGTCTTAGCCTTACTACAGGATATGTACCCAAAGAGTGGCATACAGCAACAGTGGTCCCTCTCCACAAAGGTGGTGCCTCAACGGATCCTGGAAACTATCGCCCCATAAGCCTGACTAGCTTGGTCTGCAAAGCTATGGAAAGGATCATCATGGACCTCATAAATAAAGATATTGGGGAAGTCAAAAATGAATGTAGCCCAAGCCAAAAGAACAAAGTCAGCACAACAGGACCCGAAAAGCAACAATTAAGTACAATGCTGTAAATCCTTTTGCGTGGCCAATACCAACACAAACGCAGCTTATTCAAAAGCTTTTATTAGATCTCCAAATTAAAACCATGTGCTTTCTCCCAGTCACTACCGGGCTTTCTCAAGGTAAAACAATTTGGTAACTCATGCCATTTCATTTATACTCTAGACAAGGTCACATGTCTCAGTTAATTAATGCCTATTGATGTTTTAAAGTAAAATACAAAGAAATGTAAAATATAAAATTGTAAAATGCAAAATGTAAAGTTTTATATAAAGTTTTGTATAAAACAATCTTATATCCAAACAATAAAGCAGCACTATTGTTTTAGTTAACCATATTCTCAGGACAAGTAAACATACCCCCAATAAAACCCCAAACTTCCTCCTGTTTTTCTTTTATGCTTTTACTTTTAAAGCATTGTCATTAAGGTCCTAGTACGACCCAAGCAGAACCCTGTAAGACAAATAATTTCCTCCTTTACAGTCCAGCTTGTCTCATTTTTAAAACACTATTAATGTTGATGTTCTCATTCATACCGGGAAACCTACTAGCATCCAATTTAAGTTGCCAAAGTAGTTCACGGTATTCTAGTTCGCTTCCCAGTTGCCACCTCTAACTTCAGGGGCAACTTGTTCAAGGACAATAAACCTTAAACGCATATTTTCACATGTCAACAGATGTTTGTAAAAAGCATTGCTTTCCTTGTGGTTACTGATGTCGCTCAGGTGTTCATATACCCTTCTTCTTAAAACCGCTCTGTTTTTCCAACATAAAACCCTTTACATTTTTCACAAAACCCTAAATAAACCACACCTTTCACCCCGCAATTGTAATGTTTTTGGGGTCTGTAATTAAATTTCCTAGAAGGCAAATATAAAGTCCCCCCATTTAACATGGCATAACATTGTCTACAGTTCCCACAAGGAAAAGTTCCCAGTTTCTTCTTGGTGTTATCATATTTAATGTCTTGTTTAGCCTCCAGTAATTCTTTAAGGTTTTTGTTCCTCTTTCTAATAAAATGAGGGCAAGGTGTGGTATAAGGCTTTGTGTCATCATGTGAAGTGAGTACAGGCCAGTACCTTTGAATAACCTTGAAAAAGGTAAACGGAGGCTACAAATCACGCCAGCCAAGAAGGATTCGAAATTCTTTTACTTAATAAGCGCTTTCATGCAAAATGTTGCTTGCACTTCTTCAGACAAAGTAAAAATAAAACACATTGCATTTTATATTCACAAGTGCTTAAACCAAGCCAGAAATTAATTAAATGATTAATTAGCCTAGCTTGATTAAACCAACCATTTAGCAACCATAAATACTTAGCTTAAAGATGCAAACAAACATAAAAGACATGTATATATATGTATGCACATATATATATACAGACATATACATGTATTAATTAACTAAACCAACTACCTAACGTATGCTTATAACCTATAACTTGTTTTTGTTATATATATATGTACTAAAAAATAATTAATACATGTATATGTCTGTATATATATATGTGCATACATATATATACATGTCTTTTATGTTTGTTTGTATCTTTAAGCTAAGTATTTATGGTTGCTAAATGGTTGGTTTAATCAAGCTAGGCTAATTAATCATTTAATTAATTTCGGGCTTGGTTTAAGCACTTGTGAATATAAAATGCAATGTGTTTTATTTTTACTTTGTCTGAAGAAGTGCAAGCAATGTTTTGCATGAAAGCGCTTATTAAGTAAAAGAATTTCGAATCCTTCTTGGCTGGCGTGATTTGTAGCCTCCGTTTACCTTTTTCGTGGTTTGGAAAGTTTTATTTTGTTCATGGCTGAAAGCAACGGTGGCTTACAATCGCAGTCACAGGATTTGTTTAACTCAAGTCCAACTGCTAATGTACCTAATCGTGATGGCGATGCAGTTGGATATCTTACGGCTTTAATTCAACAATTGACACAACGTGTTGAAGTACTAGCAACCAAAGTTGAGTCCCAAAGTGTTGCTAACATTCCGGTGGTGCGACCTAGAACAGGAACAACTTTTCAAACGCTTCCACCTTTGGGGCTCTCATCTGTTAACAATTTACCAACTACCTTCGCTGGTGCAGTAAGTTCCAACGTTTCCCCCTCAAGCAGCCTGCCTCCCGGACAAGGAAGGGGGCAAGTAACTCAAATTGCCAATGGGTGTCAACGTGAGAACAATGATACCTTCAATAATTTACCAATATTGGAGGAGTTCTGTAAAGTTCCTGATATTAATTTCCACCCACCCGGGAACGCTGTTACAGAAAACCAGCAGAGCACGCAGGAAAACGACAACAACTGCAATATTGTTACAAACCTTAAACAACTGGATGGACATTTATTGAAATTTAAGAAGATGCAGGTTGAAGTCATCTACCTGCGCGAATGTATAAACTTGAAAATTGTTCCTAAGGGTCTCCGGCAGTGGAAATACCCATCAGGAACAATAAAACAAACCGAATTCCATTCAAGATTAATTCGGCACTTCGATCAACAAGGGCTTCAGTTTTTGGAGCTGTTAATAGAAGAGTATACTAATCAAATGGCAGTGTTGAAAGATAAATTAAACATCATGGATAATTTGATAAAGACTGATTCTTGTTTTTCTCGCTATGAATATGACTACATTAGAATTTTTTCAAGTATCAATGTTTTAATTAGTAAAATTGGTGAGACAAAAAAGAGAAAAATACATAGGGATATTTTAGCCTATGAAAAAGGGACTGCCTATCTGGATCCACCGGTCAACAAAAGTGCGCATGTCAGTTCCCCCACCATGCGTACACACACCAACCTTTTGAGCACAGATGTACAAGATGTATGAGAAGGCGATTTAGATACTTTTCTTAATATTGACAATAGTCATCTTTCGGACACTGAAATATCTTCTCAAGCCTTGCGGCGCAGTGACCGAATTAATGATAAAAAGAAAGCTGGGAACCAACATAATCAGCCTAATGTAAATCAATCACAGGGTTTTCAATACAATCAGCATGGCCCTCGGAAGAAAACGGGTTGGAACCGCAAGGGTCACAACAAGACTGGGACCAACAAGCGGAAAGGCCGATAGATGTGACGGATGGTGATAATCAAGGTTCCGTTAACATCTTATTAAGTAAGAGTAATGACTTTAAAGTATACAATTTCACGGACTTTGATATTTGTTCTGATTTAATTGAATTTTTAGCTAAAGGTTTCTCCTTTGCTGTACCGCCCAAATTTGATATTGCCAGAATATTATGTGATTTAAAAATGTTTGTTCGGAAATTAAATCTAAAAATATTTTTTGGTGATCAAGATAGTTTTCAACATAGGATTGAAAATGTTTCGAGTGTGTTTAACCCCCCTTTGGATAATAATTTGGTGATTTTTGAAAAAATTTCCGAAATCCACCTAAGAGGTTTACACAAAGAAATTTGTAAAAATAAGATACTGTCATCCAAAGAAATTGAATTAATAACACATATCAGGATACATGAAATATGAGTAATGAAGCCTGATAAAGGCGGTGGAGCTGTTCTAATGTATGAAAATGATTATTTTGAGAAAATGCATTGTTTACTTTCTAGTGAAGAATATAAAAAAGTATCACTGAATGAATTCAACCAAGCCTATAAAAGAATTAGGGACTTTTTAAGTGAATTGTTTATTGATGGATGTATTACATTAGACTTATACCATTATTTCTCTATGCGAGCACCCACTACACCGGTGCTGTTTGGCATTCCGAAATTACATAAAAACATTCAAGACCCCCCATTTAGGCCTATAATAGACGGACGTAATTCCATCACCTATCCTTGTGCCAAATGGGTTGACAACAAATTGAAAGAGTACCTTAAGACCGAAAGCCAGATATGTAAAGATTCTTGGCATGTTTTGAAGAGTCTTAATGAAATTCCCTTTAAAACTGATTTAATATTTGTGACAGCGGATGTTAAGAACTTATATACTGTTATCCCCCACGCAATAGGGCTGGAGTGGGCACGTGAATTTTTACTACAAAAAAAGTGTCCAGGGAAGGAGGTTGACTTAATTATTTCCATTTTGGAAATTATTTTGGCGAATAATTATTTTATGTTTAGAAAAGACATATATTTACAGCTAACAGGAGTAGCGATGGGTTCCCCGGTTGGCGGTAGTTTTGCGAACACAGTAATGGCTTTTTGGGAACAGACATTTCTTTTTCCCCATGACTTATTTCAGAAAATCATAGTGTGGTATACACGCTATCAAGATGACATTTTAATGACAGCTAATTGTGCACGAGATAAAGTCATAGAGCTGATTAGTGAAATGAATTCCTTTGTTCCTTTTTTGGAATTCACTTATGAAATCGGGGACACATCTATTAACTTTCTGGATATTAATATCAGCAAAGATATAACAAGAAATGTTTTCGCTACTAAAATATATAGAAAGCCAACATATAGTAACTCCTTCCTACATTTCACAAGTTGCCACCCCTATTATCAAAAGAAGGGTGGTCAAGGTCAATTTGTCCGTGCCTCTCGAATGTGTTCTACTGATGAAGCATTCGAGGAGGAATGTTGGAAACTTTGGGAAATGTTTAACAACAGGGGGTATCCTGACAAATTATTAAATGCAGTTTTTGTTGAGATTAATAATAAAAGGAAAGCTGGTGTACTTGGGTCCATATTTAGAGGAACATCTATTGTTTCTGACAATGTAACCCACAATACCTTGCCGGACAATATTGATCCGGAAAGTATGAATCAGAGCAAAAATGATACTAATTAAAATATTAGTTTTTTGACACAATTTAACCCTCATGCCATACAAGTTAGAGGTGTTTTACAAAATAATTGGGAATTCATTACGCAAGATAGGAAACTACATTCTTTATTGGGTCCAAAATTAAATGTAGTATATAAGAGAGCTCCTTCCATGAAAAACCTACTTGAGTTTCCTCTCAAACCCTATAAAGTAAACAAAGGTATGTTTAAGTGTGGGAGATGCAAATATTGCAAGTTTATACAAACAGGTTCTAGTTTTACAATCAGAGGTATTAAATATTACATTAATGGCAAATACAATTGTGAGAGCCAAGGTGTAGTATATCTTGCAAAGTGTAAAGAGTGTCCGGTTTATTATTTTGGTAAAACAGAAAGATTATTAAAAAACAGAATTTATGAGCATTTATACGCTATATCCAGGCAAAATCCATCAAATGCATTGGCTAAGCATATTATTGATAATAATTCTCATAGTTTTCTGTTTAACATTGTAGAAAAAGTAGATAAGAACCCTAGGGGGGGGCATGGTATTTAAAGCTGCAAGAACGCAAACTTCTTTGGCAACTGAAAACTAATGCCTATTCTTATCCAGGCATTAATGATACATGTTCCATCAAATGTTTGCTTAATATTAAAGCTTTAGAGAGATAGTTGGATTTTTATATATGTAGTACTTTTATGCCTGCACATTTAAATTTTGAAAATATCTTAATGATCAAGTATTCTGCTTTGGCATTTTTTAATATTGTGTATATGTATACATGTATATATAAAGATGTGACTGAGTTGTTGGTTTTTTAGTACATATATATATAACAAAAACAAGTTATAGGTTATAAGCATACGTTAGGTAGTTGGTTTAGTTAATTAATACATGTATATGTCTGTATATATATATATGTGCATACATATATATACATGTCTTTTATGTTTGTTTGTATCTTTAAGCTAAGTATTTATGGTTGCTAAATGGTTGGTTTAATCAAGCTAGGCTAATTAATCATTTAATTAATTTCGGGCTTGGTTTAAGCACTTGTGAATATAAAATGCAATGTGTTTTATTTTTACTTTGTCTGAAGAAGTGCAAGCAACGTTTTGCATGAAAGCGCTTATTAAGTAAAAGAATTTTGAATCCTTCTTGGCTGGCGTGATTTGTAGCCTCTGTTTACCTTTTTCGTGGTTTGGAAAGTTTTATTTTGTTTATACCTTTGAATAACCTCTTCAAATTCATCCAAATTAACTGCATAAGTGTAAATAAAACTGTTTCTAAGGTTAGAACTGTCTTTTGTTGTTTTAGGATGAACCATGCTCGAAGCAGTTCCTAACAAAGGTGGGTATAATCTATCCCTCCCCTTAGTAACTTCTTGACTCATTTTATATTTGCCTTCTAGGAAATTTAATTACAGACCCCAAAAACATTACAATTGTGGGGTGAAAGGTGTGGTTTATTTAGGGTTTTGTGAAAAATGTAAAGGGTTTTATGTTGGAAAAACAGAGCGGGTTTTAAGAAGAAGGGTATATGAACACCTGAACGACATCAGTAACCACAAGGAAAGCAATGCTTTTTACAAACATCTGTTGACATATGAAAATATGCGTTTAAGGTTTATTGTCCTTGAACAAGTTGCCCCTGAAGTTAGAGGTGGCAACTGGGAAACGAAACTAGAATACTGTGAACTACTTTGGCAACTTAAATTGGATGCTAGTAGGTTTCCCGGTATGAATGAGAACATCAACATTAATAGTGTTTTAAAAATGAGACAAGCTAGACTGTAAAGGAGGAAATTATTTGTCTTACATGGTTCTGCTTGGGTCGTACTAGGACCTTAATGACAAGGCTTTAAAAGTAAAAGCACAAAGAAAAAACAGGAGGAAGTTTGGGGTTTTATTGGGGGTATGTTTACTTGTCCTGAGAATATGGTTAACTAAAACAATAGTGCTGCTTTATTGTTTGGATATAAGATTGTTTTGTACAAAACTTTATATAAAACTTTACATTTTTACAATTTTATATTTTTACATTTCTTTGTATTTTACTTTAAAACATCAATAGGCATTAATTAACTGAGACATGTGACCTTGTCTAGAGTATAAATGAAATGGCATGAGTTACCAAATTGTTTTACCTTGAGAAAGCCCGGTAGTGACTGGGAGAAAGTGCTTGGTTTTAATTTGGAGATCTAATAAAAGCTTTTGAATAAGCTGCGTTTGTGTTGGTATTGGCCACGCAAAAGGATTTACAGCATTGTACTTAATTGTTGCTTTTCGGGTCCTGTTGTGCTGACTTTGTTCTTTTGGCTAAAGATATTGGGGACCTACAGACACTGGATCCTACCCAGTTTGGCTTTGTTAAGGGCAGATCCTGCCTCTTAAACCTGGTCAATTTCTTTGAAACAGTCACCAAGGCCATTGACGAGGGGAAGGTGGTCCACACAGCCTACCTGGACCTCGCAAAAGCCTTCGATACAATACCCCACTCGGGCATTATAGATAAGCTCACCAGCTTAAATATAAACCCCTATGTCACTAGATGGGTTGCAAACTGGCTCAAGGACAGAACCACATGGTTAGAATTGCTGGAGCCATGTCAGACTCCAAACAAGTTACAAGTGGCGTCCCACAAGGCTCAGTCCTGGGACCTCTCTTGTTCGGTATATATTTCTCGGCGGTACAGGCCAACACGGAAGGACTGTGGCTGGCCAAGTTCGCAGATGACTGCAAACTGGGTGCCATAATCAACTCTCCAGCCGACACAAGCATCCTCCAAAAGGGTCTCATAGAAACAGACAACTGGTGCCAGAGCCATGGCCTCAAGCTAAACGCCAAAAAGTGTATAGTCATCCCCTTTGGCAAAAACAAAGTGCCCACAAATTACCACATAGGTGGTAATCCATTAAGTACAGAAGAAGTCATTAGGGACCTGGGGACCCAAGTTGATAGCAAGCTCTCATTTGACAACCACGTGACCAAAGTGGTTAGAAAAACATTTTATATAGCCCACCTAATCATGAAGGGATTCACATCTAGATCAGGAGGTCATCGCCTCTTTACTCATCCCTCATCAGGCCCATAATTGAGTACAATGCCCCTTTTGGGATGTACCTTACCAGACACCTGCAGCAACTGGAAAGCCCCCAAAAGTATCTCACCAAGAGGATCAAAGGGCTCAAACAGATGCCATATGCTGCCCGGTTAAAGAAACTCCAGCTCTACTCAGTGGCATACCGCCTGCTCAGAGGCGATCTGTGCCTGACGTATAAAGCCATGTCCAACCCAGAATTAATGGACATGCTGCACCTCAGAAAATCCAAATCCCATCGAGCTACACGCTCGAGAGACTTGAACCTCAATAGGACATGCTGGAGGGACAAATTCATAACCCAGAGGCTCCCTTCACTCTGGAATAAAATCCCAGTCCAGGTTAGGCAGAGTCCCACATTGACTCTCTTCAAGAGGAATCTTGATGAGTGGATGGGAGATCGTAGGTTTACCCCGGCTATCACTTTTGTGTCACTGTTAGACAGAGGCACAGTATACTAACCTCAAAAAAAGGCATAGCAAAATTAATTTAAAATGGGTGGCGAAAGCCAAACACACTCTGGCTAGGCTTATAAATGCCCTAGGGCAGATAGCCTAGTATGAACCTATGAACCTATAAACACAGACAGATATTCCCGGAGGCCTTAATTACAAACACACCACACCAACGGAAGCCTCCAAAGCAGATCACAAGCAACCACAACCTGCAAACATAGCACATGCAACGAATAGTATGCAAAGCTGGTGTGCCAAACAGTCACAGGCCAGAAGGAGAAACAACATGCCTGATACAGTTGTAATAGGTGTCTGTATAGGCAGACACACTGCTGTCCCACTCACTAGACTGAACAAGGGAAAGGGTAGAGTAAGCTGCCTGTAGGCTGCCACAAAATGCCACATAACACAAGTACGCAGGTCACCCCAAAGCAAGCAGAAATATGATGCACTCACTGTCCATGCTGGTGTGAATTACCTGAGATGTACCTCCCTGGTCAACATGAAAAGAGACATGGATGGTCCCTCTGAGTATTTACCCCAGGCCGGTATGACACTGGCTGTGTGCAGCATCCAACCCTCACCAAGAATGATGCCACAGTACAAACACAGAATGCTCATGTTTAACAGCTGGCACAGTTACAGCTGTCAGTCCAAGAGGGTCTAATATCTGTCTACTTGAGATGTCAAGCATGACAAGCCATGCTGCTGTTCCAGGGATGGCTTGAACCTGTTACCCGTGTGCGTCTGGATACTGGATAAGGCCTTTGCTGCCAACATAGAGCCGTATGTAGGCAAGGGCAAAAAGACTACCCACCACCCTAGAAAACATAAGTGGTAGGAAACATAAGCTTAATGCTGACCAATGCCAGATGTGTAAACTGCAATATGCATGCCCCTGAGGCACTTCCCATTATGGAGAACATCGATGTCTGTGCAGTGACAGAAGCCTGCTGCAGGCCTAGTGATAGCACACCAGCACTACTAGGTTATACCACATATCATGTATTATGGCCCCAACACCTGCACCAAAACATCAAAGGAGGGGGAATATCCATATGCAGCACAGACATCCATATGGCCAGGTAACTGACAATGCACAAAGCAGCGGAGACCACCCATGTGCACCTAAGTGTAGTCAAAACTGCTGTACAGTCTGTAGCATACGACAGACCACACTCTCACACACAAGAACTCCACCCAGACATCCTGAAGACACTGGACAGTATGAATGTCCCACCAAATACCAGACAAGGTACACACAAATTACCACATAGGTGGCAAACCATTATGTATGCAAGGAGTAATCAGGGACCTAGGGACACAGGTCGACAGTAATCTGTCATGTGACACTCACAATGCCAATGTGGCTAGGGAGATTGTCGATATTGGACACCTTATCATGAAAGGATTCACATCTACATCAACAGAGGTCACTGTGCCGCTGTACTGTTCCCTTATCAGACCCATAATCTAGTACAATGACTCATATGGGATGTACCATACGTGACACCTGCAGCGGTTCGGAAGACCTCATAGTTACCCCACCAACAGGATAAAGGGTGTGAAATATATGTCATATGCTGCCTGGCTGTAGACACCCCAGCTGAATGCAGTCACAGACTGCCTACACAGAGGCATTGTATGTCTGTTGTACAAGGCCATGTCCAACACAGGAGTAATGGACATGCTCCACCACAGGAAATCAAAGCCATTGGAGCTGTGAGAGGGACAGATGTCAGCCTCAACACATAATGAAATAAGATGTGCTGGAGGGACAGATACATAACCCAGAGGCTCCCCACATCCAAAAACAGGATCCTAATCCATGTTAGGCAGAGCCCCTCACTGACACCCCTCAACAGGAATATTGCCAAGTGGATGGATGATCGTACATGTATACTGGGGGTCCTCACTGTGTCACGACCAGACAGAGGCACAGTGAAGAAATTCATAAATGGCCATAATAGAACATAGCAATGGGTGGCGAAAGACACACACACTCTGGCTAGGCTTACTAATGGCCTAGGGTGTATAGCCTAGTATGAACCCATGAACCTATGAAGATACAAAACGTACAGGACACTAAGGTTAATCACAAGGCTTACCCAACTGATGGTAGGAACCATGTTGGGCATCCACAGATATGCTCCGAATCACACAGATATTACAAACAACATACCAAACACACACCCATTTTGCTAACATACAACCTGTCAGGTGCAGTGCAAACACCCCCCCCCCCAGAGTGCAAAATACCTATCCCAGCAGACTGATGGTCCCCTGACATTGCAGATGCTGAGGTAACAGCCATCATCTGCAAATCAGAACACACAGCAGCAAAGGTATGTGATGGTGTCCTGTGCTGAGGCCAACATGGACTCCAAGAATAATGGAATGTCAAATCACACTACTGCCCAATGTCAGCCTTATCACAGGATATGTACCCAAAGAGCAGTGTACAACAACAGTGGTCCATCACAACAAAGGTGTTGCCTGAATGGATACTGAAACTACCACCCCAGGATCCTGACAAGCTTGTTCTGCACAGCTATGGAAAGGATCAGTATGTACCGCAGACAGAAGGCTATTGTGGACCTACTGATACTGGACCCTACACAGTGTGGCTGTCGTAACTGCAGATCCTGCCCCTAAACATGTTTGACCCATTTGAAGCAGTCATTAAGGTCATTGATGAGGGCAATGTGGTCCACACAGCGTAGCTGAACCGTGCACATGCTTCTAGACAATACCGTACGAGTTCAGTATGGATATGTTCTCCAGCTTAAATATATACCCCTATGTCAGTAGAGGGGTTGCAAACCAGACCAAGGACAGAACTGACATGGTCAGACATGCCGCATCCATGTCAGACTACAAAGCAGATATGAGTGGCATCCCACAAGGCCTGGTCTTGCCCCCCCGTTCTGTATATATGTCCCATAGGTATAGGCCAACATGGAAGGACTGTGACTGAACATGTATGCAGAGGAGTACAAACAGCCCACCATATCTGACCCCAGCTGACACAAGCAACCCACAAAAGGGCCACCTACAAACAGACAACTGGAGCCATAGCCATGTCAGCAAGCTAATTGCAGAACTGTGTATAGACAACCACCGTGGATATACAGTAAGTGCCCACAAATTACCACACAGGTGTTAACCCATGACGTACCTAACATGTAATGTGAGACCTGGGTACAAAAGATGATAGATATCCTGCACTGGACAAACATGTGGCTGTAGTGTTCACAGAAGCATATACTATATACCCACCCAAACATGAAGGTTGGCAGATGTAGATAAGGGGAACTCACTGTGGCTCTGCAGTCATCCTCCATCAGCGTCACAAATGACTACTATAGCCCCTGTGGGATATACCGCAGCAGACATCTCCATCAACTGTAAAGTCCACAACAGTACCCCACCAGGAGTAGCAAAGAGCATGAACAGTTGCCATGTGTTGCCTGAGTAAACAAACTGCAGCCCCACACACCGCCATACTGCCCAGCTACAGGCAAGCTGTGCCTGATGTATGAAGCCATGTCCAACCTGGAATGAATGAACATGTTGCACCTTGTACAATCTGAATGGCAGTGAGCTATGCACATGAGAGACCTGAACCCCAGCACTGACATACATAGGACAAGCTGTACAGAATGATCCATAACACAGAAGGCACCCCCACACTTCAGTAAACTCCTGGTACAGGTCAGCCAGAGAGTCACATATCGACACCCCTCAAGAGGAATCCTGATGAGTGGATGGGAGATGGTAGGCTAACCCTGGGTATCACTGTTATGTCAGAGGTAGACGGAGGCACAGTATACTAACCATGACATATGTCATGGCAAACTCCAGTTACAATGTGTGTCGAAGGACAAACACACCCTGTGACTAGCATCAGAAATGGCCTAGGGAACATTGCTAGTGTTTGCCAATGTCCACCCATGTTGCGGAATACACTAGCAATGTTGGACGAGCCTGGTGTAGGTAGTCCATATCTGAACATAATGCAACATGGTCATATGTGCACAACTGGCCCCTACACAGTCTGTTGTGCTCACTATGAAGATGTCAAGCAGTCATAGGACTAAAGCCAGGATACTGTCCACCACAGTGAAAGTACTGAACCAGTACACTATACGGTACTACAGTGTTAGGTCATTATGAAAGTATATTGAGAATTGTCTGCAAAGTATCCCATGCAATCCCTGCAGGCACAGTATAATCCCTGTTGTGGCAGACACGAAGCAGTTGGCCAGTTAGTAAACAACATGACACCCAACACACAACCATAAATGTGAGATATTGTTGAAGTGCACACACACCCAAATATGTGGTGGACTTCAGAGTGCAACATATGGAAAGCTCAAACTGGGCATGCTCGCACACTTTGATAAATGAGGCTTATGTCAGACAACATGCCATGGAAAGGCTGAACTGGGCATGCTCACACACTTAGGCCATATCTCCGTTTAGCAGTTGGCCACACATATCTGGTATTTGTACGTGTCAGTCCAGGAACCAACCACAACACAGAAATCTGCCCAGTGCACACAGTAAATGACTACAGAGACATAAGTGATATAGTGGATCGCCTTCATATGCAAACATCTTCCACAGATACACAAGTTGGTCATAGGAACAGGGAATGCTATGGCAATAAAGACCTGCAAACAGTAGAACAGCACAACAAATATTTTGCATCCGACAATTGAACATATGGGTGTAGAGGTCAATACTAGGCTTATTGCCCTAGGGAATGACAGCTCAGCCAGAGTGTGCTTGGCATCTGCATCCCCAGGACAGCAGGCTACTGTGCCACTGTAAAGTAGGTCACAGAAGGCAACATGTGAGGCTAGTGAGCTGTGCCTCTGTCAAGCAGGGGCACCTTGGAGGTCACAGGGATTGAATGTGCTAAGCCACAGCCATGTTGTCGGTGTGTGCTGGGAGAGGGTTGCTGAGGATCTCTGACAGTAGGTGTCTGTCAATAACAGACTGAGGGGAGCCCTATCTGCATTCTCTGGACGATTCCACTGTCAACACTGTGTTGTAATGATTATGTGTGAATGAAGTGCCGTGCCGGACCTGTTCACAGATGTCCTCCCTCTGTGGGCTACAGCTCTGCAATGTATTAGCTCACTCTGTCTGTTGTACGGCGCATATATAGCTGGTGTACAGCTGACAGGTGTCTTGTTGTGGAGCAGTCATGGGTATATGTGGGATAGCATGATCAATGCAAACCATACACATGCTCATAGAATGCAATTGTCAAGGATTATGCTTAGTGGCCAGTATAGTCCCCCAGCATGGGTCCTCTGAAGTCGTCCACCCCAGTCTTCACAAGTGTAGAGTCTGCTTGTGCTAAATACAGTTTGTGTGCAGTGACAACCTTGCCTGGGGGTGGAGATGGGATATGGATGTCCAGGGAAAGGTGGGTATGGTCAGATATCAACAATGGTGGTCTACCTCTGGTGTGGAACAGTGAGTACCCACGTTGCAGATGGACAGGTGCAATATGTATTACCCCATGTGGCTGTGGTGTGTGGTTCTGCCATAACACATGGACCCACATATTGTAGTGGCTGTAGGGTAAAGTGGTAGAGGCCTGAGTAGTTCTCACACACAATATGCCTGTACCTGATGTTAACAACTGGAATGGTGTATGTGAACACCTGCATATCCCGGCACTGTTCCCAGGGAAGCTAAGTGTGTGTCCTGGATGTGTGTGTGGTGTTCTGGACTGGTTGTGTTGTGTGTTACAGGTCCTGTGGTCACAAAGCATGGTATAGAACATAACCTGCCAGTGCAATGTGCATATCTGACCCTGACGTAGGTGGCTGCAAATGCATATATATGCTATCCCCCACCTGACAGGTAGTACTACATGTACATACCTCTGTAGAAATAAAGATGTCAGCACCCTATAAATACTGCAGGTGCAGAACAAATGCCCAGTAATTCAGATAGTGCGCTCTGCTAATGCGTTTCCCTCAAGTGTCATAATATAGTTAGGTAGGGGTTTTAATCCTGCAAATGCTCAGTGTGTGTGGGTGGATGAGTGGGGTTTGTGTGTGTGAGAGGGAAATGTCCCTTTTGTCCACTGGGAAAACACACTACAGAATGCACATAACCCTTTCTAAACACTGATGATGTCAGCACCCTATAAGTATAGCAGGAGAAGGAAAACCTCCCAGTAATGGGAATAGCGCGCTCTGCTAATGCATCCATCTCGAGTGTCATAACATAGTTAGGTAGAGGTTTGAATCCTGTACATGCTCATTGTGTGTGTGGAGGGGGTTAGTGTGTATTCATGACTGTATGAAAGAAGTATCCCTTTTGCCAACTAGGAGAACACACTACAGGATGCACATTCTCCTTTCTAAACACTGATGATGTCAGCACCCTATAAGTGCAGCAGGAGAAGGGAATCCTCCCACTAATGCGAATAGCGCGTTCTGCTAATGCGTCCCTCTCCAGTATCATAACATAGTTAGGTAGGGGTTTGAATCCTGTACATTCTCAGTGTGTGTGGAAGGGGTTAGTGTGTGTTCAAGACTGTATGAAAGAAGTATCCCTTTTGCCAACTAGGAGAACACACTACAGGATGCACATTCCCCTTTCTAAACACTGATGATGTCAGCACCCTATAAGTGCAGCAGGAGAAGGGAATCCTCCTAGTAAAGCGAATAGTGCGCTCCGCTAATGCGTCCGTCTCAAGTGTCATAACATAGTTAGGTAGGGGTTTGAATCCTGTACATGCTCAGTGTGTGTGGAGAGGGTTAGTGTGTGTTCAAGACTGTATGAAAGAAGTATCCCTTTTGCCAACTAGGAGAACACATTACAGGATGCACATTCCCCTTTCTAAACACTGATGATGTCAGCACCCTATAAGTGCAGCAGGAGAAGGGAATCCTCCCAGTAATGCGAATAGCGCACTCTGCTAATGCGTCCGTCTCAAGTGTCATAACATAGTTAAGTAGGGGTTTGAATCATGTACATGCTCAGTGTGTGTGGAGGGGGTTAGTGTGTGTTCAAGACTGTATGAAAGAAGTATCCCTTTTGCCAACTAGGAGAACACACTACAGGATGCACATTCCCCTTTCTAAACACTGATGATGTCAGCACCGTATAAGTGCAGCAGGAGAAGAGAACCCTCCCAGTAATGCGAATAGCGTGCTCTACTAATGCATCCGTCTCAGGTGTCATAACATAGCTAGGTAGGGGTTTGAATCCTGTATATGCTCAGTGTGTGTGGAGGGAGTTAGTGTGTGTTCAAGACTGTATGAAAGAAGTATCCCTTTTGCCAACTAGGAGAACACACTACAGAATGCACATTCCCCTTTCTAAACACTGATGATGTCAGCACCCTATAAATACAGCAGGAGAAGGAAAGCCTACCAGTAATGCAAATAGTGCACTCTACTAATGCATCCATCTCGAGTGTCAAAACATAGTTAGATAGGGGTGTGAATCCTGTAAATGCTCAGTGTGTGTGGAGGGGGCTAGTGTGTGTGCAAGTCTGTACGAAGGAAATATCCCTTTTGGCAACTAGGAGAACACATGACAGGATGCACATTCCCCTTTCTAAACACTGATGATGTCAGCACCCTATAAGTACAGCGAGGAGAAGGGAAACCTCCAAGTAATTCGAATAGCACACTCTGCTAATGCGTCTCTTCCGAGTGTCACAATATAGTTAGGTAGGAGTTTGAAACCTGTAAATGGCATGTGTGTGTTTGGATGTGGGGACTCTGTGTGTGTGCAATTCTGTATGAAAAACATGTGCTTTTTTGAAATCAGGGGATCACAGTACATGATGCACATTACCCTTTCCAAACAGTGATGATGACAGCACCCTATACATACAGCTGGAGAAGAGACATCTGCCAGTACTCAGAATAGTGCAACCTGTTACAGCGTCACTCTCAAGTACCATAACATATTTAGATAGGGATTTGAAACCTGCAAGTGTGTGTGTGTTTGGATGTGGGGAGTTTGTGTGTGTGCATTTCCATATGAAAAACATGTTAGTTTTGGCAATCAGGAGATCACACTACCTGATGCACATTACCCTTTCAAAATACTGATGATGTCAGCACCCTATAAGTATAGCCAGAGAAGAGGGACTATCTAGTAATCCGAATAGTGCACTTTGCTAATGCGTCTCTCTCACGTGTCGTGAGGTAGGGGTATGAATCCTGCAAGTGTGTGTGTGGGGGAAGTAGGGTGTGTGTAAATGCAAGTGTGAAAGAACAGATCCTTTTGGCAAATACTACAATACACCAGATGCTGCATATTCCCCCAGTAAACACAGGGGATGTCACCACACTATCAGCACAGCCAAACAGGGCTAGTTGGCTAGTAATGCCAATAGTGCGCTCTGCTACTGTGTCTATTACCATTGTCAGAGTACAGATAGGTATGTTTTGGTAACCCACAACTGCCACGTGTGGTTGTGTCACACATTGTGACCTTGTGTGGGTCTTTGTACATAACAATGCATGCCATTGTCTAAACCAGCAATGGCATTGCACACATGATGTATGTGTGTGACACATACACATAAATACCTGTGACCTGCAGTAGTTACCATGTCTGACACATGCCTCGAGTGGATAAATGGTATTTGCAATGTATACCAATATGACTGTGTCTTACTGTGCAGGGGCCACACGCAGTATGTGTCTATACAGTGTGGGTGTATATGGTAAAATACCTACAGCAGGGGATACACATCTGGTCTGGGCCATATAATGTATATGTAGTCAATGTACAGGTGCTGCATGTTCCCACCTGTTGTGGTAGTGGTAACATGTCATTCCACTGCAATTCAGTGACCACATGCTGTGAACCCTTCAACTAGTGTGTTGTAGCTACAGTAATATCATGCACAATGTTTGGCTGGATGCAGTCCAGCCATATAAAGACAGTTCTTGAGACTGTCATATTACCAGTGTTGTTATGGAGGATAGGTGGTCTTCCTGTGTATGGGAGGGTTGTGTGTGCCAGGCTATGAACCAGATGGCAGTCCAACACACTGTTAGCTGCACATGATTAGGCCCTGATGCTTTGTGCTGTGCCAACAATCTGGAGGTGTGTGTATCTGTGGTGCCTTGGGATACCACCCCCCTGTCCATGTGTGTTACATGTGTAGGGGACGACAGGCATGGTATGGGGCATAACCTGTCAGTGATGGGTAACACCTGTGAGCCATGAATCAGGACTCTGGTACTGCACAGACATTGCAGTTCACCATGCTGAGGACAGTGTCCGGTGCATGCATCTTGCGGTGTACACTGCTGTTGTTGTGTAGCAGCACTGTTAGTGTCCTAACCTGTGTGATACCCGCAGAGGTGGCTATGTAAACCATGTCCTGCAGCATAAGGCAGTATGTGTGTATCAAGGAGCTTTGCCAATATACATCGGGCCATGGGTGTCACGTGCAAGATGACCCTTGCACATCATTGTGGCTTCCTAGCATGTAAGCACATTGACAGCCAGCGGATACCCTATGAATGACATTGGAGACTGAGCATAATGTAGACATACAACACCCTTCCCACATATAATGGTAGCATACCTGGTGAGGGTATGTTGGCAACCAAGATCAGGCTCATACTGGCCTGTGCCACATGCTGAGAGATCCATTCTATGTTCCCTATCATGTAGTCCAGGGAGGTATGTCTCAGGTCAGCCATACTGGCATGGTCAATGAGTGAGTCATATGTGTCCATGCCTCTGACTGACCTGTATGCATGTGTTCTGTGGTGGACCATAGTGCCCCTGAGGCATATCACTGTGACCTTCACCAGATACAGCCTGTTGAGCGGGACCCCAGTGCAGCGCCCAAGACAGGTACCTGACATGTCTGTAGCAGGTGTGTTGTGTAGCCCTACAGGCTGTGAGTGTGTGGCACACGGGATGTGTGTGCCATGTGTGGCATGTTCTCTGTTCCAACGGAGCATATGCCTGTGTGCCAGCTGCAGAGGTGTGTGATGCTCAGGCAGGATGCTCTTCTGAGTCCCCACGTATGCCCCAGTGTGTTCAGCATGCTGTCAGTGCATGTCAATGTCTGACTTGTACTGTAGTCACTGTAATATTTTTTATTTATTTATTTATTTATCTTACATTTGTTGACCGGGATAGTCCGACTGGATGCATGTCCATTTTCAGCGGAGGCCCGGGGAGAAAAGCTCCAAGGGTAAGCAGATACAGCATTACATAATACCAGCATTACATATTACAAACAGATTATTTACAGAGATTACATAAGTAAGCAAGTTAAACATGTTCCACAGGTTAAAGTTAGTCCTGAGTACAAGTCAGGATTAAATTAAATTACACAGTAAACTGGTTAACAGATTTTGCACATTCGAGTTAGCCAGGCTTGATACATTGACATAGCCAGTTAAGTGACAAATGTTGTTTGAGTCTAGTGTTAAATTGACCTAAGGTGGAAAGTAAGGTAATATCAGCTGGAAGTGAGTTCCAGGATCTACTTACAGAGTTTGCAAAGAGAGAATCACCGGCTGTGTTATTAATTTTGCTAGTCTGAATTAGTAGTTTGTTAGAGGATCGAAGCGGTCTAGGATTGTTATAGGGGGTGATAATATTTGAAGTGCAGGAGTATTGTCCGGATTATAGAGGATTTTATAGGCCATAATCAGTGCACCTTGGCCTCTGCACCAATTGTAAGCCAGCATTTGCTAATTGCATACAGCCAGTTGTGTACTGATTGCAGTTCTCACTGTGATTTCAGGACAGTGCTATAAAAGGGTATGTGAGATAGGCGTTGCCCTTTCAGATTGTAAGGGCGGGGACCGTGCTGATATGCTGTGGACACTGTTCTGTGAGTGTAAAGGTTAGTATCTCTCTCATGATTCAGGCTGTGTTGTAGATTCATATTTCCCCATTCCTCTCTCCTGTTCCCTGTAGTAAGTGTGTATGCACAATGACACCTACAACTATATATAGATATATATTTATATATATATATATATATGTACATATACATACATTTATATATGTACATTAACTGACATTATTACCTACAAGCTACCAACTAGCATGGCTGTTTCTGTTCACACACTACTATTATGGGAGTCCAGTAGTTTTGACAGTAATTCTAAATGACATGCTTTGGGTACTACACATCCTATATTCCCTTTACATTCATCCCTACTATTACATGTTATATTTATTTTAGCACAATGTTCTTGTATAAGAGTCATGGCTTAGTGGTAGGTCATACAGACTACTGTTTCCAAGGTCCTGGGTTCTGGACTGACAGTGGGATTTTATTTTGCTTTTGAACTGAGTACAGGACCTGTCAATCAAAGTGACTAAGGCACTTTTAAGCAGTTGTAACCGGTTAGCGCTGGTTTGCACGGAGCTCACGCATGCGCACTGGCGGTTAGGTCCGCACACACGCCAAGACACCCGCTACAACCGCTTAACAGTGCTTACTCTGGCGCACACCCGCGCTATTTTCTTTGAAAGAAATGAAAATGGGGAGACAGGAAAGTGGTGAAAAAGGGCTCACAAAGAGGGTAAGACAGTAGGGAAGCAAGCTTGGGATTTGCAGGAGGGATGTAGGTAAGGCCCATAGCTGCCCATTTCTTCATCAGCAACAGCTGTGCATATGTATGTAATTTGGTGTGACATTTGAAACCTTCCACCCCTGAGAGAAGTGTCAGGACAACAATAATACTTGTTGTACAGCCAATTGTAATTGATAGTTTCCATGTCCAGCAGACATGTGTGCGGAATGGGCAGCTATGTATGGGGCGTAATTTTTTTGTGGGTACAGAGTGCCCTTTTTTTTTTTTTCAGGTGAGAGTGGTATGTCAGGTGAAGGAAGTCGGTATAGCTGGGGAGGTAGGTTGGGTAGGTAAACAGACAAGACAAACAAGACGCATACAGGGGCGGTGTATGACACGTGTGGGGGGGTTACACAATTGACGGGGATGGAGGTTTGGATATCCAGAGCCCATGAGCCCACAGATGGCAACAGTGGAACTGATATCCCCACCCATAGGCAGTTGCCACTGTTCCTTCACTGCCCAGGATGGGGCTGTGCTGGGGGCTGTGTAGGCCGGGCAACAGGCATGCCCGTAAGTTGTGCCACCCATGCCTCAAGCTGGCATAGGGGCTCGAGAACAGAGTCCCGAATCTCCCTACGCACCACAGTCCGGACGCTACGGAGGGTGAGTGGTGGTTCTCCTCTGGCCACACTTGCAGAGGGGGGGCGAGCCCCATCCCCTGCAGCGCTTCCACCCGCAGGTGGCACAGGGCCACCGGAGGAGGGTCCAGACTGGGCACTAGTGCCAGGTGCACTCGCCAGCTGAGGTGGGAGAGGTGGGTCCGCTGGAACCCGCCTTCCCTGTCGTCCTATGTTTTGCATTATGTCATGACAGTTTGGGTTAGTGACATATAATACCATTCACAATTAGTTGTAACAGCATGCATTAGTATTCCCATTAACCAAACACCCAGATATTCACACCATTGAACAGCGAGCATAACACATGCATAATTTGAACAGCAATACACAGTCCAACAACATGCAGGGTTGATTGATGGCAACAGGCCATCAGGTTTGGATGTATGAACAGGGCAGATGCATCAACGGACATGCAAATATATATGACCCAACAGGACAAACGTCCAGGGGTGTTAATTGTGATTGCACACACCATTTTCATGTGGAATGGGTTATATGTGGTTATAGGGTGGGGTGAAGAAAATAATATTAACACCTTCAAATACCAATACATATGCTGTACATTTCTAATAGCTGCACATATATACACACTACTGTTCTAACTACAGTTTCCTATATGATAACTATTTCAACTTGGTATTGTTCTTCATACACATTCATATCTAGCTTTGTTCAGCTACATCATCCTGCTACATTTGCTTTATATAGCTGTAGACAAGTGTGGATGTTTGGTATATCAGACAATCATACTATCTGCATATTGCAGACTGAGAGCAACCTATCCAGATTTTGGAATACACATTCCAGATGCAGCAACACTTTGAACAGATTTTGCTGCTTGGTTTTGATTCTCACATGCATTTCATTCTGTCTTGACTGCAGTATACTTTATTCAGGGGTTATTACTACTGTATTGCTGGATTCATGACACTTTCTCACACTTTCTCACACTTGTTTTCATTTTACTATTCAGGATGGTACTTACTTCTAGGCTTTATTGACATGTTTTACCTGTAGTTATTACAATCCTTTCCAGCAGTCTCACTTCTGTCATGTTTCAGTATTTCAACAGGGATATATTTCACACATGTGATTTCATCATCTTCTGCAGCTATACTTTTCAGCCTGCTGCTGGTTGTGTACTATTTTCTTACAGATGGGACATTTTTATTTCAGAATTTATGTCAGACATTTTCATTTTTCTGTTTGGCTTACAAGCTGCAACACACTTTTGTAATCAAGCAATACTTGCAAACACTTTCACACTGTTACTTGCACATTTTATTCCTTACTGACTACACTGCACTCTTTTGCTGACTGTCATACTTTTATATTTCTTTACAGTTACTGGTAGTGGATTACTGACCTGCCTGGTGGTGCAACCGCACCAGCCTATCGCCATAGGCTCTGCAGTTCGCAGAACGGACACCTGCAGCTGTAATATAAATGAAGCAATATTGGAATACACATCTCCATAATATCAGCTAGTTTAATTTCTTACATACATAATTAAATGTAACTTACTCAGTAGTGGGGCGATGGGCATTTGCCGGGCCTCCTGGATCCAAAGGTTCAGTTGGTCCTGCTTGCGTCTCTTCAGGTCCGCATGGTGGTGACGGACCTGCTCACCAGTCCTTGGAATCCCTGTGGCACTGGTGAGATCATGAGCCAACCAGTCCCACGCCTCAGCCCTGTATGCTCCCCAGAGGACCTGTCCCTGCATGAGTTGGGCCTCATGATTGTGGACTAGGAGCCAGACCATGTACCTGGACTCCTCAACGCCCCACCTCTGTGCTTGAAAGCAACTACCCTCTCCTACTCCTGTCATTCTGGCTGCAGTTCATTTCTACAATCGTTTATGCTGTGTATTCCCGCCTATGGGGCTTATATAGTCCGTTTTTCCCGCACATATCTGTGATTGGCCATTTTGGAATTGTATCAACTTCAGTAAACTTGCATTGTCATGCTCCAGTTTGTATTCATTCCTATATATTAGCTATTATTGCATGTATAGGTACTGCTGTCATGGCTTAGTGGTTCGGTACCTTGACTATGGTGTATAGTATTCTGGGTTCGAACCTGGCCACTACTTTTTATTTTTTATGACTGTCTAGACAAGCTGAGGGGTGTGTCTGTGTAAAGGCAGTTTTGATACGGCTTGCTCAACGTTGCCCGTCGGTTAGCTTGTTTGCATGGTGCGCAGCTCCGCGCAAATGGGGTACGCTGGTTTAAGCCTCATTTGGCTATCAGCATGCATATTACGCTCAGCTCAGCTAGAGGCACATAGATTCAGCGTGTTAAACCACTGCTCAGCTACGGGCACTCATTTTGCACTAGTTAAACCACTGCTCAGCTACGGGCACTCATTTTGCACTAGTTAAACCACTGCTCACCTACGGGCAGATGCACTCACCCTGTTAAACTGTAGCTCAGCTATGGGCACATCTGGCATTTTTTATTGCTTTGTTACCTCACATTTCTTCAATATAAATGGGCTATTTCATTACATTTTACATAAAATGTGATTTTATGTGTACATATTTGTCAGGGACTTGTTTCGTGCTTATTTTGCTAAAAATAAAAATTAGTGTTGTAGGGGCTCGAACCATGAATGCCTGCTCTTCAGCCAACATCTCTACCGCTACGCTATTGCTTCTTGACTTATTTAGCATATTTAGTTCTTATATGCTTTCCCACTGACTGCTAACTGTAGCTGCGCTACGGGCACGCCCGCGCAAACGAGTGCACTCATGGTTAAACATCTTTACAATTTAAAAAAAATGTATGTGATGTTTATTTGTACATTTTATGTTCGTAGTCTGTGGGGACATGTGCTGTGTTGTGTTTATTCACATTTCCATGGACTCTGGCGTGGGTGTTTACTTTGGGCACTTTTACTCTTCTGGGGGCGTGTCCACTTACAGGGCTCGGCCTACGGACATGCCCCCTACTGTCTTACATGGACCGTGTTAGCCTTTGGTGTGATTCAGCATGCTCTCATGAATATGCAGAGCATGCTGACATCACTCCGTTTAACTGCAGCCTCCGTGTATGGGTTATAACTCTTACACGGAGGCTTCGTGAATCCTGCCCAATGACTTCTTCAGAAATGTAGTCCACAATTAGAACTATCATTAAATAGCATAGCAATACATTTGATTAGCTAAAAAGTTAATAGATACATTTTTAAAGAGACAGTTGATAAAAAACAAGTCATATTGCAGTAATATATTAAATGCATACTGAAAACATATACCAACAATGTAGAATATAAATAAAAAATGTCAAAAACAAAACCAAATATATTAAAACTTAACTTTTATGAATACATGAATTCTTGATAAAGCTCTTTAATGTAAAGTCAAACAATATCAAAAATTGTATATAAATATTTTTAAATGTGTTTTAGTAAAGTATTGGGCACAAACACATTATTCATAACCCCACTACTTAATAGTTGCTATACTTGAGAACTGGGGTAATAGATATAGTATCATTTAAACCAGGGGAGAAGTTGGCAGTAAGCCTAAGTCGCCACAAAAGTTCCTTTTTACAAAGCTTGTTTTTCCAGTCTCCACCCCTAGGATTTATGTGTACACTGTCCAGAATTCCAAATTTGAAACCATGAAAGTTCTTACACTCCAAAGAGTGCCTATATAATGCATTAGTCTCTTTTTTATTCTTTAAATCATACATATGCTCATAAATTCTCCATTTATGAGATTTCTCGGTCTTACTGACATAAAATCCTGGACAGTTATCACATAGTGCCAAATAAACTATCCTTTCAGTGTTACAATTACCATGTCTAAAATTTATATTAGTTTTCGTTTTGTCACCTAACACTACATTAGGTTCCCTAAGAATATAACTACACTGTGGACAACAGCCACAACTTTTAGTACCAAATCCAACATTATAATCTCTATATGTAGTGGGATTTTCTACTAGTTCTTTTAAATTCATCTCTACTTTGGTAATAAAGAAAGGCTGGTCACCCACAGCATGGTATATTTCCTGGTTAGTCCTAAAAATACTCCAGTTCCTTTGTAGAATGTTTTAATGTCCTTAGTTAAGACACTATGTTGACCTATACAAGCCTGTGTGTAATTGACAGGTGTAGAGGGAGAGACTTTTTCACCAAGATGAACCTGTAATGAGGCCCCTGCCCCTAAAAGTGGTTTATACTTCTTACCCCATTCATTATATACCACATCCAGAATAGACTCAACCTTGTCCCTAGGGTATCCCCTTTCAAAAAACACGTCCCTTAACAACACAAATTAAATTCTGATGTCATCCAGATTAGAGGTCATACGTGCGATACGTATAGCTTGCCCCTTAATAATACTTTTCTTTTGTGAGAATGGGTGGTGACTAAAAAAGTGTAAATAAGAGTTACAAAAAGTACTTTTTCGAAACACCCTAGACGTAAAGCCATGTAAGGTGTGAGAAATTGTAGTGTTTAAATAAGATATCTCTTTCTCATCACAAGAAAATGTAAATTTTAGAAAGGGAGTAGTGTTATTTAAATATTCTATAAAAATGTTTTTTTTTTTCTTTTTCCCCTTTCCATAAAATAAAAATATCATCCAGAAATCTATTATACAGTAATATGTGATTAATCCACCAAATACTATTAAATATATGTTAAAGTTCCCAACCCAGAAGGACTATATTTGTATAGACCGGAGCACACACCGCTCCCATGACCACTCCGGTAACCTGCTGGTAGTCTTGACCTTCAAAGTATATATAGTTGTTATCAAGTATGATAGTCATCAATTCACATATTAATGTGACCTCATCATTCATCAAGATAGAGTCAAGAAATAAGATTTCTTCAAAATATTCAATACCCCCCTGTCTAGGAATGCAGGTAAATAAGTCCTTGACATCTGTAGTCAAAAAGACTAAATCAGAGCTCTAGATATCCTGGCTAAGATGACCTAAAAATTCCCAAGAATCCTTCACAAGGTGTGGGACCCCCTCCACAATATGTTTAACTTTTCTCTCAACAAAAATGGATAAATTGTTAGTCTTCGACCCTCTAGCTGAAGGTATAGTTCTGAAGGGTGATGTACAAACACTCTTGTACACTTTGGGTATACCAAATATAACAGGGACCTTGGGATTGGTAAATTAACTAGCAAGTCATACACATATTGGTCAATACGTTGATCCAATAAATATTCCTCCAAAAAGCTGTCTATACCTTGGTAAGCTATATGTATCTGGTTTTTAGATACTTGGATATAGTTACTTTCGTTAAATAATAATTCCTGCATACTATTGATGTAATCATTAGAATTAAATATAACAATGCCCACTCCCTTATCTGGGGTCATGATTTAGATTTGTCTCCCCTAATGTGGTTTAACAATATTTTTTCTTTTATATTTAAATTTGAAAAAAACTTTTGTGGCCAGCCCATTCTTCCTTACCAGCATTTTCATAAATGTAAATCAATGGGTGGAGGGGTGGATTATAAATACTGTTTCTCTTAAGGCCACCCACTGTTAACTTATCCTTTTTGGAAAATATGACCTGAAAATTAAATTTCCTAGTATACAGATGGATGTCTAAAAGCCCATCAGCAATGTCAGGGATTTTAGCAGGTACATATTTAAAGCCTTTAGAAAAAAGGGAAAAATATTCTTTGGTAATAGATCTATCAGTGTAGTTATAGATGTTGAACTTATGAAAGGTATGTATAATATGTTGTTCTTCCACAGTTGGTAGTGGAATCAGTATCTGTTCCTGCCCCTCCCCCTGGAGGAATAACCCTTGTGGTACTGAACTACATGGCTGTATGCAAAATTCTTCTCGTAATTTCTGTTCGCTATCCTTTCCGAGCGACGTGGAGGGGGAAAATCCTCATCAGTCAAGTCATTATGTATATCACCATAATTGAAATAATTAGTAATAATAGCATCTTTTTATATTTCTTTCTCATTGTCAACTAAAGTAGTAATGTCCCTTTTAAAATATAATTTATTAGTAGGGTACATTTCTCTTAAGCGATACTGCTTGATGTCCATATCTAATTTTCTGCTCTTTTTATGAAACAATGTATTACATTTTTTCTCAACCCTATCAATTACTTTATGATAGTGTTCCTCATATTGACAAAAGAGCAAATCCCCCAAAATTTGACTATTCAATTCTGACAAATCCTTCTGGAGTTGGACCTGCATTTTTTCTTGATAGAGCAACACTTTATTCAATAATTCAAAACCCCACTTATCAAACAAACTAATAAAGTCATCCACAATATTAATGTCGTAGTACCCAACAGAGAACCATGTTTTCCCCTTATTCCTGTGTAAAACATCTGGATCTCCAGTGCTTGCATTTATCTCCTTTTCCTTATAACCACGCACTATCAAATTCTGGACTGTTTTGACTTTCTGTGACAGAAAATTTTCTTCATACTGCATACTCTAGAAGTTCTTAGAATTTGGTTCTTGACCACATTTTAAAAAACATGTGCAGGGTGCATGCTATCTCTAACAAGCAAGGTATTCCTCCAGCTAGATTTGCGATATAATGATGTGGTCAGCCTTCATTCAGCATATAATTCTAACTTCACATGTAAAAACTCAATGCATTTCATGTTTACATGTGAAGTAAAATGCAGAAAATCTGTAGTAGACTTCAAATATGTTATAAAATCATACAATCGTTGTTTACTACCTCCCCACAAAAGGACCACATCATCAACAAATCTGCAATAAAATAATACCTGCTCATACCATGGATTATTAGCATTTATAACAAATTCATGCTCCCACTCTGCCAAGACCAAATTCGCATAGCTGTTAGCGCATAGTGTTCCCATGGTAACACCCATGTGCTGATGGTATATCACATATTAAAACAAAATACATTATTATTCAGAATAATCATCAGCAAATGACTAATACATATCATAAGATCCTTCTCTAAAAAAGAGAACCTCTCATTATAAAAACAAAGTCCAAACCAATGTCATCGGGAATAATTGTAAATAAGCTCACAATGTCACCAAAATGTAGGAGGTATCAACAGTCAAGGTGTTCTCAAACTCATACAGTTATTTGAGAAAATGTGCTGTGTCTTTGAGTACTGTAGAAGTAGAATTGACCAGGGGTCTCAACTGCCATTCGACCCAAATAGACAAGGGTTCAGTGACCCAACCATCACCAGCTACTATGGGTCTTGGTGGGGGGGTTGGGGTGGGGGGGTGGAATTTTTGTGAATCTTAGGTAGTCCTGTGATGCTAGGCAACTTTGGATGTATCACACGAAAATATTCATAAAGCTCAGCAGAAATAATATTAGACATAAAAATATCATGCAAGTCTTTGTTCACATCACTTAAGAGCTTATTCAGCTCAGAGCTGTTCAAGGTACTGTATGCTGCATCTGCATGTAACATCAAAAGCGTATCAGAAATATATTTCTGAGTATAAAAAACCACCATACCCCCTCCTTTGTCTGCTGGTCTCACGGTAATGTCTTTGTCATGTATTTAATCATTTAAGGCTTCTCGCTCATGTAATGACAAGCTAAAGTGTCCAGATCTGCATGAATCAGTAAGTACTTACTCAATCTCTTTCTCACATACAGCCAAAAAAGTTTCTATAACTGGGTGGCTGCTGGGGATATAAATACTACGTTTCTTGGGCAAAAGCAAAGGATTTTAGCTGCAGCACGACCAAATTGAATACATAGGACAACAGGTCTTGCCAATAGCATTAAATTAATCACTTCATCTCTTAGTCTAGCTGCTTTGGCAGGAACAAATGATAAACCTTTATAGACTCTTAACTGTAACTGAGTCAATGTCTTACTAAATAAATTAACAACTAAATCAATACCTCTTAGTGCAGGCTGTCCATCGACAGCTTCCTTCTCTTCCTTCCATAATACGTGGGCGTCTCCCTCATATTCCATGGAGTTGTCATCTTTACCTGCACAGGTAGCTGGGGAACTATTGGAAAAAACATAGCGCCTGTTTTGGGCTTGGCACCCATCGCAGATATATCAGCAGCTGAAATATTTGAAGTAAGCACGATGTCACAAGAAGCTCCACTAGCTGACTGTGTAGAATCTTCTGCTTCCACAGCACCTGTTCCATTGGTAACAACCAAATTGGATGTGGTCTGGCCCACAACCATGCCCAATGATGGATGCTGAAAAGAGGCTGCTTCTGTAGTACGTGTACCTCGTGACAAGGCTGTATACTCATTAACCGACTCAGTCCTACGTGGTTTACGTTTGTGCCAAACAAAAATATTCCCTGATGTAAAATCAGAATAGTCATGCTCCAGCTTCCTAGATTTCTGTTGGTGAAGCTGCATGTCATAAAGCACTATTTTTTGAAAAAGTGCTTTGAGCTTAGATAAAGATTCTTCATTAGAATAATCATTTAGCAGATGGGAATGTAGTGACTCAATCTTAATAAGTTCCTTTTCATGTGACAGAATGAACTCAATTAAGAGTTCCATATACTTGTAACCACAGTCTAAGTTAATCTTTTGCTATTTAGACAATAAATCTGGGTGTTTGTCTCTATAGGTGGGCATATGGAAAACACAAAGCCCTCTAGGTATAATTCTAAAGTGCAAGCATGGTTCAAAATCCATGCGTTGCCACTGTAACCACTTCAAGTTGTATAAGTTCTTCTCAAGCTCATGCAATTCATTATAAAATGACTCTGTTAGAGGTACATTAGCAGTGTTACCTGTATGAGTAGAATTCAATTGCAGAGAAAGCAGTGGATTAGCAGTAAAGCTGGTAAATCCTTTACAACTTTCAGATATAGACAAAGTTAGGTCGATAATCCAGCTCTACTTCTGCTTCTTCTTGAGGTAGCTCTGTCATGTTCTCCTCAGTGTGAAGAAGAAAACACAATATAACAGCAAAACACAGCACTGCAGGAACCAAAGAACCTTCTGTAGAAAATGTGAAAAATATCCAAACAAACGGCAGCAGGGTCACCGAGACAAGAAGCATAAAATTATTTATTAGTAACAGGATAAGCGCTTTCAGAAAACAATTTCCTTCATCAGATCATATCATTAGCTGACATGCATACAACTATATATACTACTTTTAAAATGTCATAAGCCAATCAACAAAATTCAAATGGCCCCATGCAATTTCCTGGTGAATCACAAAACAGTAGATGTCATTTCCTGATACATCATAACCCATTCTCAAAACAAATAAAAATACGCATATGTGAAAACACATACTACAATATATGTAAAATATAAAAGCATATAAAGGGCATAACCATAACACATAAAAATTGTATAAAACTTCATAAATGTGTTTAACATGACCAGATCACAATCTTAGAGTTTTCAGCACAGGCTTTAAAGGAATAAAAACATTTAAACCTGGCAGAACATGTGCACCCAGTTCTGCTATCCAATAAGTTTCCCTTACCTCAGTGGCATTTTGCAAATCTCCACCCGTAATATTATTGTTGATGGTATCTATAGCCATAAAGGAAAAGCTATGATCAGAAGAAAGTGCTACATCTTGAAACAAAGCATTGTGTTCTAAACTGTTAACGTATAGCATATTGATGTTGTAAAATTCATTGTTTAAACATCTGGTTCATTTTACCTACACAAAAAACAAGTGCAATGGTTGCACTAAACAATATATACCACATTTCTAGTAGTGCATGCAGCATATCCTTTATAAAAATAAACCTTATGTGTACTTGGATGTGAAAATTTATTTAAAGCATTTATGAAAGGATAAGCTTTGCATCTTTTACAAGGATATGTACCTTTCTTTTCTGATAGAAATCTAAACCTATGTGTATTAGTTGGTCTGCAAGATAATAGGTCTTTCAAGTTACTGTTCCACTTATAACTGAAACAAGGTACAGAGTCAACTATATTCCCTATCTGTTCATCCACTAAAAGCATTTTCCAATTATTACATATAATGTTACAAATATATCTACTGTCACTATTAAATCTGTGTGAGACTCTGACATGAGGGGCTGAAAGCCCCCCCCCTTTATGATTGTTAGCATACCCAACAGAGAACCATGGTTTCCCCTTTATCATGTGTAAAACATCTAGATCTCCAGAGCTTGCATGTATTTCCTTTTCCTTATAACCATGCACTATCAAATTCTGGACAGTTTTGTCTTTCTGTGACAGAAATTTCTCTTCACTACTGCATAATCTAGAAGTTCTTAGAATTTGGTTCTTGACTATGTTTTGAAAAACATGTGCAGGGTGCATGCTATCTCTAACAAGCAAGGTACTCCTCCAGCTAGATTTGCGAAATGATGACGTGGTCAGCCTTCCTTCAGCATCTAATTCTAACTTCACATGTAAAAATTCAATACCGTTTATGTCTACATGTGAAGTAAAGCGCAAAAAATCTGTGGTAGACTCCAAATATGTTATAAAATCATACAACTGTTGTTTACTACCTCCTCACAAAAGGACCATGTCATCAACAAATTGGCGGTAAAATAATACCTGCTCATACCATGGATTATTAGCATTTATAACAAATTCATGCTCCCACTCTGCCAAGACCAAATTCGCATAGCTGTTAGTGCAGGGTTTCCCATGGCAACACTCCTGTGCTGATGGTATATCACATCATTAAAACAAAAGACATTATTATGCAGAATAATCATCAGCAAATGACTAATACATGTCATAACATGCTTCTCTAAAAAAAGAGAACCTCTCATTATAACAACAAACAAAGTCCAAACCAATGTCATTAGGAATAATGGTAAATAAGCTCACACTGTCCAATGTTACCAAAATGTAGATGGTATCAACAGTCAAGGTATTCTCAAACGCATACTGTTGTATGACCTTGGTAAGTACCCTACTCTGACCTTAGACAGCTCTGGCAGGGTGAGCACTGACACTAAAATAGTCTGTCTACTGTAGGACTAACCTGGTGCAAATTCCACAAAGATGAATGAGGGTGGTTCAAACCTCAAGCCAGTATCTTGTCTTACAGGAATAATTGCAGAACCATTGTCCACTTACAGAGACACAAAAAAAATATTTGGCACTTTCATCTAGCAGCATCCTTGTGGATTTCACTCTAGCCAACCTCTCAGCTGACATGGCATGTGCCTTTTGCCTTGGAATGCTGTAACACATCCATAACATGCGTATGATACTACTGCAATTTGCAATTACAACTCCCCCACCAGTATTTGCATCATGAATTACTGCCTGCCCCAGCTGGTCCCAATAAGGTTGATCAGCACCCCTCTCTACAACAGTTGCTTTCCATTGCTCCTTGAATATCTGTGATAGAATATCATTTAAACCAGGGCTGAAATTGTTCAGTCTCTGCTGTTAATCTCATCATTTAAATAAGCAGATACACCTGTGAAGGCTTGACATAGAAGTAGAGATTGCATACTATTCATACTAGCAGGCTGACGGGCACATTCAAAAGTAAAACATGGTTATACCATGCTATATTCCAGCACTGCAGCTATACCAAATGACAGATGTTGGTACAAATATGGGACTACATACCACAGTAGTACTTACCACAACTTAGTGCCTGTGTACTTCTTATAGGGTTCATTCAATTTGCCAACATGAGGGAACATTGTTGTAATCAATGGTGACATGTCCCTACACTAATACAAGTTGGGGATGGTTGGAGTACACGTAGGTAGACATAGTGCTTTTGTTTTCAGCAGTATAGGCCATAACATCTATTAGACAGTTCATATCCTCATCATACATAGTGACTGGCTTGTACAGGGACTCCTTGTTCTGATATCATGGACTATCTTTGTGCCAGTACAATCTGTATACAAAAGTCCTATGAAAGCATTTGTCTTCATACCATCAGCCATTTATCACATGAATTCCATGCTGGGGTGTACAACCATATGAATGTTGACAAAAACAGTTTGTCTTGCACTTTGAAATTATTGTGTATTTCTCTAGCCTGTCAATAGGACCAGAAAGCACTGCTGTTCCTGTAATAATGCTGTTCATATGTTTGATATAGCTTCCCAAATCTCATATTTTGGCCTATAAAATGGCAGTATACCTCAAATAAAATGCAACTTTATACATGGTTATGTGACATGTAGGCAAATTAGCATGTTGCATGAATGTCCATTAGTCAGTTTAATTTGCTGTCATGCACCTGAGACTTAAAGTTCAGTTTACTGTCTGTGCTCACCTCTGACAACTCATGCCCAGTGCTACTTTACAGTTACATGTTCTGTAACCCATGATTCAGAAATAACATTGATTCAAAGGTTACCATTTTGCCCCTCCCCAAATTGACATCATTTTCAGAGTATATTCAGCTCAAAGGCATCTTCTACTTGTGTCCGTCAGACAGCTCCTGCATGGTACAAGAAGGACAGCAAGATTATAGTCAGTCAGGAAGTACCTACTGCGCCTCTATAATAGTATCTTCAAAAACATGAATGCCTGATGCACCTTGCTGAGTTGTTGAACTCACCCATAGGCATTGTTATGATGACCTGTAGTGCCATTATGCTAATGATTCCCAACCACATTAATTAGAAGTTATGCAACATACCCCAAATGATGGTATGATATTGCAAGTGGATAGCCTTCTAACTTTTTTAAACTGTTCTACATTTAGGGATGTTCTTGCTTCTCAATAATATTTGAGAAGGTTGGCTTAGGAAATATCTGTGTGATACTGTATGGATCGTTCAATGTCTAGCAGAGGTGGTAGTGTAATATTGCAATTGCATTCAATGTAGATTACTGTAGGGACATGTTATGGAGTGGTGATACTCTACACTATCTCTCAGTGCTGTATCTCATTCATATGTTGCTTAAATATGTTAACACATGTGCATGAGGCACACAATTTCTTGCTACCTGCCATGCAGTTGCAAGGCCATATGTATGAGATATGACTTGTACATGTTGCTCTGGCATCCTACTTTGCATTCTTGTCCCTGTTCTCTGATATATACCCATTCTCATTCATTATTAGAAGAACATGATAGTAATTATACCACCTACTACAAGGCCGAAGATGCGTGTAGCCAGACATGGTTGCCTTCATTCACAAAGGATGATATGTCCAGTCTCTGAACAGATTCCCATATGACAGCCTTTCCACTGTGTCACCACACTGCAGGTTCCGATGACAAGTTATTCATCTAGCACTTCAGCCATGGCCTGCTCCTGATGAGGCTGTTTCTGAGGAGCACATGTGCAATGAGGCTGGGTTAGTCTTGCTATAAGGGGTCCTGGCACCTCAGCAGCAGTTAGCCCAATCCTGTTGTCTCACTGTGCATAACTATGGCATCTGTTGTAGGTAGCAGAGGCAATGATGAAGAGAGTAGTTGGCAGTTGTATGGCTTAGATGGTGAGATTCCTAGAGTGGCTAGCAGATTTGTGTATCTGGCAAGCCCTTGTCATCACTCCACCAGAAGTTAGTGTGGCCAATACCACACTGGCCATCCAAATCCATCATGTGATGACAGATCACTGCACTGTACCTCTTGCCAAGGGAATCAGATGGTAGTCTGCCATTCATAATCCACCCCATCCTCAACCACGTATGCTTCCTTCCAGTTGTGTCACACCCAATATCCTGTGCATTTTGTCCATCTTCATTGCTTGACCCTCTCTCTCTCTCTCTCTCTGTCTCCATTCATCTCATGTCTCACCATCTTAGTCTATACATATCTACTGTTGTTTGTCTGTGTGGTTCTATGTATCTTTGTCTGCCCCTGCTCACTGTCTTTCCCTCCTCAACTACCGTAATTTCTCTTTTACCCTTCTTCATCTTCTCTTCAGATAAAGCAAAACACATGGACATATCTCCACCAAAAAATATAGCCCTGCTTCCCCTATCCCACATATTGCTGTATATTCTCCTTCCCTGTGATCTTCTTTCTTAGGTTCCTATAGAGTCCTTCCCTCCTCTTTTATGCACATGACAGTTGTTCATGTAGGCAACATAACATTGCTGCTGGAAACACTGCATGGTTACATAGCTTTATGCAGCACTCTGTGCCATCATGTCCATGGACAGTTTAGCACATGCAGCCTAATTACTACATGCATTACTTTAGATTTATTTTGTATGTGTCTCTGAATTCATGTTTTTATTTCTCATGAAATTATGTAATATAGCACATGACCACCATAGGGATTGTGTCCTGCACATCTGTTAATGAGTTTCACTACACGGATGTGTTTGTCTGCATTGTTGCTGCACAGATGATTTTTGTATCTTCAAGTGTACTTAGCTGCACATAAGTGCTGCCTGAACTGTTTTGGATATTTATTGACTCCCAGTATTGTTTTACAAGGTTGTTTTGCTGAGTAAGATTGGCATGGATGTGTGGTGCACTTTTATGAATCATGGCCATTGTTTTGTTTTTTATTTTATGTTTCCATGGATCATGAGTCAACATATTTGTTTCAATTTAATGGGTTCTAATGAAGGTTACCTTCACGGAAATTACGTAAACTCATGTGTTAACACTCCTCCCTTCACTGACCATGCATAAATGGGGTATATGGCATTGCTAGTTACATCTAAGTGCCAGTCTACATTATAATTATTGCCTTTGCTCATATACATTGCCTTGATTAACGACACATCATGTAAGTGTTTTAATTATTTATTTGCAGTTTGATTACCGAGGAAGTCCACTAGGTCGAATTGACCCATTTTCAGTGGAGGCCCGGGGAGAAAAGCTCCAAGATACATTATACAGTTTAGATACAACTGATAGTTAATATTAAAGATAATATCATGTAGAATAGTTACTCGTAAATGCATTCAATATCATGCATAGTTAAATTCATTAAGCTTGAAGGTAGGGATCATACAGTTTCATTTGAGGAAAACAGATATGTGTTAGGTGTGGAAACAGTTTACATACAAACTTTTTAAGAAAATGTAAATACGCTTTACATACACACATCAACAGTAGAATGATATTTTTTTTAGTTTTTACAAGGTTGGGCTGTGTGAGGGTAGCTGTAGAAGTTGTTGAAAGCTTAGAGAGAAGCTATAGAAATTGTTGAGAGCTTAGATAGGCTCATAGGAAGATAACTATGAGAGTTGTAGAGCTTGGGAACCAGAGTGAGAACCCCCTTTGATTAGGTTGGGTGAAGGCAGGTACATTTCCATTTAGTGGACAGGTGTTTGAATAGTTGGGTTTTGAAGTTTTCTGAGTTTGGTATGGTTCTTAGTGTGGAGGGAAGGGAATTCCATTTTTTTGTCTAGTGAGAAAGATAGAAAAAGTTGGCCAGCAGGACGTTTAGGTTTATGGATAGTAATTAAGTTCTGATTTTCAGATCTGAGAGCTCTGTTGGGTGTATAAGGGGGAAGGATGTTAGTTAGAGTGGGACATGTTGTCGGGTGAAATATGAATCTATATGCAGTAGTGAGTTGGAGATAGTCTAGGTAGTTTGGGAGTTCAAGCCAATTCAGGGATTGTAGGGTTAGGCAGTGATGGGTGGTATTTTTAGATTTAGAGGCAAATTTAGAGATTTTGTTGTAGCAGTTTTCTTGTTTAGAGATAAAGGAGGACAGGTTGGTTAGGAGAGGGGCTCCGTATAATAAGGAAGGAAGAAGATAAGTCGAGGCCAGAGTTTGCCTGGTAGAGTTGGAGAGAAAGTGATTATTCCTATACAGCATACCTAGCTTTTGGTGGGTTTTCTTAATATTTTGTTGAATATTAATATCAAACTTGAGGTGTTCATCTACAGTAATGCCAAATAGTTTGGCAGAGGGGACCACTTCTATAAGTGAGTTGGTTTGACTATAGACTTTGAAGTTGTTTTTATCATAGGAGAGAGTCTTTGTGGGAGGGAATAGTAGAATCTTTGATTTATTTGCATTGAGAGAGAGGGGGTTTTGGTGCATCCAGTTTTCAGTTGTTGAGAAGACCGTTTGGGTTTTAGTCAGCAATTCGGAGAGGTTTGAGGCAGAGCAGACTAAGGTTGAATCATCTGCATATTGAATGTTTTTAGCATCAGGAATAGCAGCATGAAAGTTATTGATGAAGATGTTAAAAAGCATTGGCCCAAGGATGGATCCCTGTGGTACACCAGTTGGGGAAGATAGGAAGGAAGAGATGGAGTTCTTCCATTTGACTGCCTGCGATCTGTTTGATAGATAGCTGGAGAACCAGGAATAAGCATTATGCGAGAGATTAAGGTTTGAGAAATGACAGAGAAGGTGCTTATGGGAAACAATATCAAAGGCTTTAGACAGATCGAGTAAAACAGTAGAAACTAAGTGTCCTGAATCTCGGGCTTGATTGACATTTTCTAGGAAAGAGAGTAGAGTGGTTATTGTGCTATAGCCTGGACATAAGCCATGCTGGGTAGGATTGAGAAGATTGTTTTGGGTCAGGAAAGACATAAGTTGGAGGTGGATGCATTTTTCTAAGATTTTGGAGATTGGTGAGAGCAAAGCAATGGGGCGAAACTTTGAGATGCTGGTATTTTTGTCTCCTTTATGAAGAGGAAGAATATAAGCTGAGCACCAGAGTTTGGGGACGTATGATTCTTTTATGGATCAGTTAATAATGATGCTGATTGGGAGAGCAATGCCATCAGCAGCACATTTTAGGAAGGAAGAGGGAATATTGTTGGGAGCATTAGAGCAAGGTTTAAGTTTGGACAAAAGTTTTTTTATAAAGTTAGTGGAGATGGGTTGAGTTCAAACAGATGAGGTGAGTTAGTAGGGGAGAGTGTAGAGCAGTTGGCTTATTATTGGGAAATGTCTTGGTGAGGGTAGTAATAGTTTCTATGAAAAATGAGTTAACTTCAGAGCCTAGTTCGAGGTCAGATTTACTTGGGTCAGGACAGGGATTATTCTTGGAGCCTAGACTGAGGAGTGAGTTTATTGAGTTCCAGAATTTTTGGGGGGTTTTATTGTTATTGGACTGAAGTTTGATATAATAGGATTTTTTTGTCTTTGGTGATTAGTCATTTTGCACAGTTGCGGAGCTGTTTATATTGGAGCAAGGTATTGGCCAGTTTATCATTTTGGTAAAGCTTCCATAGTTTGTCTCTGTGGTGCATAATCTGTTTTGTCTCTTTGGATAGCCAAGGAGCAGTTTTAGTTTTTATCCTTTTGTTTCTTAGTGGGGCTAGTGAATTTAAAGTACCAAGGAAGACAGAGTTGAAGTATTCTATAGCCTTGTCAAGAGGAAGGATGTTTAGAATTTGCCAGTTCGTTTGTTTTAAAGTATTTGAGAAAGTAGTTGGGTTGAAGCTACTGAGGTTACGAGTTTAAATCTATTGATGCTGGTGTGGGGAGGAACTAGTTGAGCGATGCATAAAGGCTGGGAGGTGGTCGCTAAAGGTATCAGGAATTGTGCCAGAGTTGGTTATTTTATTTGGATCTGAGACTAGGATCCAATCTATAGTGGATCCGGGAGAGTTTATTGTATTAGGTTGAGTGATGGAGAGGATTATTTGAGTGAAGTTATAGAGGTTAATGGATAGGGAGGGAGAGGGGCAATTGATTTTATTCCAGTCAATATTCACATCACCAAGGATATAAGTTTCATAGTTAATTTCAGTAGAGGCCCATAGGAGAATATTTTCGAGTGTAGAGATATTGTTACCAGGTGAGATATATAGGACAATGATACAGATATTTTTATGTTTATTTAGTTTTAAAATTCAAACAGTTAGTTCAGTGTTCTGGAATTGAGGAATTGGAATTTGGAGGGGAATTAAGATTAGAAGGTTGGAGTAGACTAGGGCAGGGCCTCCACCTTTTTTATTTAGTCGGTCATTTCTGAATCAATGAAATCCTGGGGGAAGAATCTCAGAATTGGAGATAAAGGGCTTGAGCCAGGTTTCAGAGATGTCTAAGATATCTGGTTGGTTATGGCTTAACTAAGCTTGAAATTGGTGTACTTTGTTGTTTAAACTTTGTGCGTTAATTGTAAAAATCTTTAGGGTGTTGAGATAGGAGGAAGAGGGTAAGGGATGAGTGTTGTTAATAAAGGATGTAGGACCAGGGTTAGTATGGATATCACCAGCTTGGACTAGGTTGTTGAAGGAGACATCCTTTAGCCATATTGGTCTGTCAGGCCTAAATATTGGTAGATTGTAGGTTGGAGCAGGTGACAGTGTCTTGACTTTAGAGGAGAAGAGTTTAGGGTGAAATAGGTGCAGAGGGTTGGGCTGAATGAGAGAAGAGGAGATAGAGTGGAAATGGGAGTAAGAGTGATGGAGAAGGTGGGTTTGTATGGTAGTTGTCTTTGTAGGTTGTATTGAACAAGCATAGGTGGAATATGAGGTAGCATAGTATAAGGGAAGTAGGAACATAAAGAGGAGGCTGGGGGACTGGAGGGTGTGATAACTTGAGGAGAACATGTTGGAGCAAAGAGAGAGTGGTATGAGTGGCTAGGAAAATAGAGAAGGTTATGAAGAAGAAAGGGCTTAAGAAGTGATGGAGGTATTCTAGAGTTTAAGGAAAGAGGACGGGACTATAATTATTGGGTGGAGTACAGATTACAAAGTTTAAGAAGGATGGCTATAGGTGGGAGGAGTAATGAGGGGGGAGCTGGTTTTGGGTAATTAGGCTGAGATGGTGGGTTAAGATAGGAATAAAGTTAGGAGTACTAGGACAGGTGCGGATTGGGGGCAGGATAGGGGAGTGGAGTGAGCTCATAGGGCGAACAGAGCGGGAAAGAACACTAGAGGTGAGTATGGCAGAAAAAGTATCAGCAAAGAGCAGTTTAAAGGCTGTAGTTGGAAGGTATGAGCTAAATATTTCCAGCCAGAAAATGAAGGCTGCCTTTACAGAGGGGGTTTAGCAGGGGGGAGAAGATATTTACAGTATAAGGATATTAACTCACAACTGTTTGTGAAAAAATAAAACTTGTTGGGATTATAAAAAATATATAGGATTTATATTGGTAGATGCTGCCATCTAATGGTAGAAGGAGATAGCAACCATCAGGGATAGTTGGACTAAGTCTTAGGTTTAAATATATTCTAGGGTAGTGATAACAGGAGGGGGAGAGGGCAAATGGTCTGCGGTAGGCTGCTAGAACGCGCACATGGGAAGGCAGACTAACTCTATAGATAGTACATCAAGTCTACATTTAATTAGTGTTAAGCAACATACAATTACACAATCTTGTTGGGAGGGTCTTCTCAGTAGTATTTTTCTAAGTACCAGGAAAGCTGGCCAATTCAGGGTGTCTTCAGGTGATGGCTGGAGGTATTCCTTTTGTGTTTAAAGCAGGGAGGGAGCACCCGAGATGGATTAATTTACACAATCTTGTTGGGGTGTCTTCTCAGTAGTATTTTTCTAAGTACCAGGCAGGCTGGCCAATTCAGGGTGTCTTTAGGTGATGGCCAGAGGTATTCCTCTTGCATTTAAAGCAGGGAGGGAGCGTCCGGAATGGATTACGGGAGGTGAATACAAGCAGCCTAAACCACAGGACCAGCACAGAGGAGCTGTGGATGCTTAGGACAGGATTTAGACTTGGTATAGCAATATTGGGAGAGGGGAGTGCTTTCATTATGTAACCTAGTCATGTTCTACTCCATTCATACTTCCACCAGCCTGTATTGCTTCTATTTTGTTTGGTTCTACTTGAGCAACTGCTTCTGTCTTAGTTTTTTTAATGCATTTGCATAATGTAGCACAACAGGTGTGCTAGTCTGAGAACAGATTTGCATTTTCCTCATCTTTTATCAACACAGTGCTGACTTGTTCTATCATTAGTGCCACAAGACTAGATGACATAAAAATCAGTGTACACTCTCATATCCACTAATTTATAAGTGCATACTAGGCTAATGGCCATGGGGGCCTTAATAACTCCAACCATGCATCCCAAAAGTGTATGTGCTTTTGAGGTTATTTTAAGGGGTATACGTAAGCTAGGACAAGGCTTAACTGGGTGACTCTGTACATGAGGGTATTTCTGATTTCCCATCAACTAGTCCAGGTTTATCTTGTCAGATTTTCTGCTGTCTACTACGGAATGCATCAGTGCCCTTATGCTACACTGCAATGTCAGCAATCCATATACCTGGTGAGGCAACAGAACCTAGACCCTTCAGCAGCAAAGATAAATGTGTTTCTTGTTGCAGCCCTGACAATGCATAAGTCCAAACCATATTCAAGTCTTCATTCTCAGCAGCAGTGCTCATTTCATTATATACTATCCCACACAGGTACCTGACTTTCTGTAATGTGTGGTATAGCTGTATTTTATCCCTACCCAAAAAAGGAATGTTTAGCACTGCAATTGCTACAGCCTTTCTGCTTAACAAAAGAATCCTGTTTTCTTTTCTATAACTCAGAAAGAAAAAAACTCTGCATAATGATACTGACAGTTAAAAATGTATGCCTATTTTGTGTGGTAATAAAAGGCTAGTAATTTAGATATTAATATGTTGTTTAATTCTTATCTGTGCCCTTAATCAATATTAATTGTAAGTTAAAGTGGGGTATATCTCCTTTATGCATGTCAATACATTATATATTTTATTTATGCATAACAATGCATTAAACCTAATAACTTTTTGTATATGAATATATTAACATGTAGAACTTCTGTAAAAATAAACGTCTTACAAGAAAAAAGTGAAATATTGTGCTTTAGAACTATTCATATGTAAAGCATACATTTTTAGTGCTTATTGGTTTTACACACACACACACACACACACACACAGATATATATATATATATATATATATATATATATATATATATATATATATATATATATATACATATATATCACCATCACCCTCTGGCTGGCCTGTCGAGAAAATGAAAAAGAATGACCAGTCTGTGTGATGCAAATTTACAGACTTTTGTCATTATCCTATGTTTCTTTCCTACAGAGTGGTAATGATATGCTCCAATACATATTTTACTCGTTTTAATGTAAATGCTTTCAAATTTTGCAGATTTCATTTATGGACCAGTGACCACATTTGCAAAATCAGCTTCTTCAGTGATGCCAGAAAAGCAGCCATTTGGAACAGTGTCCTCACTAATCAGTTGTTCTTGCTTTGGCTGCATAAGAATGACAAAAGTTCAAGGAAAGGACGTAATCCTGCTTTTTGGACTGTGGAAATATAAAGAGATAGGACTATATTGGTTCTTATTAACTGTTATTTTTAGAATTTCATGCTCAAAGCATGCTGCAGTGTTTCCAGCTAGTGGTCATAATTTGGGTTGCATCTTCACTAATCAGATGTTCTTGTTTTAACCACATAAGAATGACAGAGATCAAAGAAAAGACATAACACTGCTTCTAGGATTGTGGAAATATAAAGAGATAGGACTGCATTAGGTTTTCTTAACTGTTTTTTTTTTTTTGTATAATTTCATGTTCAAAACATGTTTCAGTTATTTTAGCTGATATTCATACTTTTGGTATAATTCCTTACCAATGACACCGAATGTAATACATCTACCTTCATCTTACATGATTTTAACATATCTTACCTTATTTTCTCAGCTTCCTTACTGCTATATTGTTATTCCTCCACTCCCTTGAGCCTATCCCTTCCACATCACCACATCTGTCCTGCGTCAGCTTCATCAAATCTGCCTACCTTCCCCTCAGTGTTCCAGTACTATTATCTTTATATGTGGTAACCCATGCCCATGTTTTCCACTGTTTTGCTATTGAATTCTTCATGCAGACTGTCACCACAAGCAAACATACTGTCCTTTTCCTGATCCATATTCATTCTTCTAATAATTTCTCAAGAGTTCTAATCGCTTTGTCTCCTCAACTGGTGCCCTGCCAGAAGCCCACTCTGTTCTTACACGTCTACCATGTACATAGTTCACCTTCACCTTCTTCTCTTAAGATTTCCAGCAGTGACTGTTCACCATAGCCTTATGTTTAAAGAGGTTCTCTGTTGCTATATATAACCTATACAAGAGATGTATGGTCAGTTATATATAACCCAGTTTCCTCTTCACTCCTTACTGTCCATGAGAAGCCATTTTTCATCTTATCCTGTTGATGCCTTATACACTAAACTGATATTCCCTTCTAGCTCACTATCTCTGTACTTACTCTTCAGCTCTGCTCCATTGCTTTTTTGCTATTCACTTCAACCTCTTGTATTTCTTCCATTATCCTCATACCATACTGTTTTTCTAAACTTCTTAAATATTTTGTATTATTTCTTCCATGAATACACATACACACACATGTGTGTGTGTGTGTGTGTGTGTGTGTGTGTGTGTGTGTGTGTGTGTGTGTGTGTGTGTATATATATATATATATATATATATATATATATATATATATATATGGATTCACTTTATAACCTCGAAATGCTGAAATATTGAATTTCAGTATCTCGAGACTATAAAACCGAATCCACAAAACACCGACAAACAAAAACAGCAAAACCACATAACCGAAAACACCACACACACTACACTTAACATACAACACAACACCCACATCACAACATAAACAAAAAAAACAACACACATACACAACTCACACACATAACAGGGCAAGCCCCTGCACCCCTACTTATATATACTAACTCCGAGATCGCACAAACACAACACAAAAGCTCACTCACACACGCACATTCTCCAATCCCTCACACACACTCTAACTCCCACTCAAAACCCTTACAAAACACTCACTTACCTGACATAACACCTACATCCACACACGGCACCGCACACCACCAAAACACGAACCCAGACATTACGTAGCGTAACTTCATAACCGTGAATTCGACATATTTTCGAGATATATTCAAATTCGCGATTATGAACGTTCGCTATTTGTAACATTCGACTTTATTGCTTCGAGATACTGAAATTCGACATTTCAGTATTTCGATGTTATAAAGTGAACCCATATATATATATATATATATATATATATATATATATATATATATATATATATATATATATATATATATATACATATATATAGATAGATAAATATATATTAAAAATCATTATCCACTCCCTGTTTCCCATTTTCTTTATAGGACTAGGGTGTCACATCAACTGTTACCACACCCCTTGATTCAATGCCATCCTCATAGCTTCTTTGAAAGTCATGCCTGACTGTCACAGGTCTTCTCTCATGCAATGTATCTCTTTGCTGGATGCCTTTGCTTCCTCTTGCCTTCTTCCTGTGGCTCCCAAATCTTCTTCATTAAATTGTCAGATGCCTTCCTGCACATATACGTGAAGCACGGTAGTCTGTTATCTCTGACTTTCTCTGCAATTGGAGCTACTTTGGCATCTGATCTGATTTCATCACTTCCTTGCCTGCCCCACTGAGTGCATCCTTCCATCCATTTCCATTTACCTATTTACTCACATTTCCCCATTCCTGAATTTCTAACCTACAGTCTTTCCACTTCATACATCTCCTCCAACTTCTTAACCACTGTCCCCTTAATATTCATTTATTCTTACAACTCTGCATTTTAGCTATTTTTTCTCCATCTACAGCTTCCTGCAGCTCAACATCTCTCTGTCCTCTGCCTTACTCTCTGTGTCAGTTTCGTATTTTCCACATGTATGATCATCACTTCACATAAACATCCTATGCTATGCATTCTACATCTCATTTTTTTTAGTGTTACTCCTTTCCACATCAACAAATTCATTTGCCTTTTTGATGCCAGTAATTAGGAGCATTGTATTTCTGTCGTATAGATGAGATGAGATCCTATCTTGCCTTATTCCATTGCACTTAATGAAAATAGTAAGAGAAGTTCCCCTATGCCTGGCAACATCCAGTTAGTCAGTATGAATACCAATAAGGGTCGACCCTGAAAAAAGTCACTGTCCCAGTGACATTTGGCTGGTCAAGAAAATGGAAAAATCATATTTTGTATACTTTTTTGTAGTAACTTCATTATTTTATTTTGTAGGTTATTGGTATTCTACCTGCCTGTATGTTTTCAATATTACTCCATTTATCTAATATCTTTTTAGTTTACCCAGTTTCCTCAGCCATACTCTTGCACATGATGCACTGCAGGATGAGAGACACTTGTATTCACAGATATTTTATACCACTTGTTTACCACCAGAACCCTGCACTCCTCACACATTTTGCACCCCCCCCCCAGTAGCAATACTTCTGATTTGGGCATCTGCAGTGGTGCACTTTGATTCTTGGCTGGGGTACCTTCTGTGTGGAGTCTGCATGTTCTCCCTGCAGTCACATGGGTTTCCTCTGAGTGCTCTGGTTTCCTCCCACATCCCAAAGACATGCTGTAGGTGAATTGGACACTCTAAATTGGCCCTAGGTGTTAGTGTGCACATGTGTGCTCCTTCTGTGTAAGGTTGTGTACTGGGCTGGCAACTCAACAGTGTAAAACTCCACTGCCAGTCATTCTGCAGACTGTTGTTCCACTGTGGTAACCCCTAACTGGGAAAAGCCAAAACAAGAAGTAGTAAGACTTCTTATTTATTTGGATAGTAGAAAAACCCTTACTCTTATCCTATCTAATTAATAGGTCTAGTACCTTAGGTATCTCCTGTGCTAAGTCTGTTTGGAACAATATATACTGACTGATAAAGAGGCAGAAATGCTACTCCCTCTCCATTTTCATCAGGTCCTCCCCCACACCATTCTGCCCAACTATTCCATTATTAACAGGAACAACCTGGGAAAAATGGGGATCCTTACTGAGTACCCCTCTATGTTAAAATGAGTCATATTTTTTTTTCCATTTACTATGTTGCAGTCCTCCCTCTTCTTAATAGGTTGCTGTAGTTGCCATTCCTTCTGCTAGTGTCAGTACCTTTGTGACTATCCTGTATTCCATTCTTCATAGTTTGTACGTTGTGGAGCTTGACATATATAAACATTTTGGTACCCTTCTGGAGCACATAATATAGAATGTTACTAATATTCTCCAGACATCAGATTCCTGACTTCAACTAAAACATCCATTTCATTACATTTCTGGTTTGGCCATGAACATGGCTGAATTGAGGCTGTGCTTTGTTATCAGTGATACTAGCCAGCAGTGTAAGAAGGCACCTGTGGGAGCCACAAAGCTGTACTCCATTTACACATTTCAGACGTCTGACATACCTATTGTCTTTGGACTGCATGTCTTCTACCCTATTAAATAAAGAGGTGGGGAGTGCCATATCTGCCATATGTGCCTACATGCCTTCTGTGGAAATGATGCATGCTAATACTTGCAATAATGCCATGACTTCAAGACAATACTGTTTTATCATGGCTACTGTTACACTGGAGCATATATATCAAATAATAATTTCAGTAGTTATCACTGGTGTCTGTTTTTTTTTTCTGGACAAACTGAATTCATTGTACCTGATTCAAACCTTTTAGTGTATTTTCCAAAGCTTGGATGTGACGGATGCAGGCATGTTACTCTTTTTTAGTCTGTTTCAACTGTAGTTACAATTCACTTTTACTAAGTTTTGAAGTACAGTATTGCAAATGGGGGAAGGGCCAGTTTTTCACATAGGTGGCTTTTGCTTTTTATTGTAATTGGGAAACCATAGAGTTAGTATGCTTAAGTAAAGGGATTATTGGGGAAATTATTCCCCACATAGAGGGTGCAGCTGACCTGCTGTTTGTAAAAGAAACAAAAAATCTGTTGAGTTTACAAACATGCTGTGAAGTCATCTAAATGTGGCTTTCACATCCAGCACAGTATGCACTTTAGACATGTGACTGAGTCACAAGTGGGCATTGTGCCATGGTAAACTAGTAACCATTTGAAATAATGGAATCCACTACAGCAAGAGTCAAAATGTGGAGAGAAAATATTTGAAAGAATGGACTATATACTAAGGCCAAAATGCCATTTCTCATAATATTCCCTTTCCTCCAAGTATGGCAAACTCAGTGGCAGCCTGCAAAAACAAGTGTAAAGGAGAAGGATTTTCAAGATTCACTCTTCTACTTGTTTTGGTCTTTTTTTTAGGATTTTTGGCACTTGGCATTTCAAGTTCTGACACTTCGATAAGGAGCCTGGTAAATAATAAGCACACATTATGTCCGTGAATGGTTCTCAGTGCTTTACTGTGCACAATAAACAAGGCACCACTGCAAAGATGAAGTCATAAGGTAACTATGGGGGAATGTTTTCAAGTGTATGCTGCAGCTGTCAACATTGCTGTCTGTACATCAAATGTGTGATGAACACTATTGCCATCTCCCATGGTGATATTCTGCCATATTAATCTGTTATCTCTTCCACTATACAAGGGAACTGACTTGTTACGAATACATATTTCTGCTACCCTGTTATCATACTCCTAGCAGAGCAGCTACTAAATATGTTGCACTTAATTCTTTATGGTCTGCAGTCATGACCAGGTGCAATTCAAATATGTATTTTAGCACACTGGTTATAAATATAGAGTCTAAGACATTTCTATGTTGCTAGCTGCCAAAATGCTACATTGTTTGCTAGCCCTATGATAGTGATGGCCTTTGCACCTTTGAGAGCATGAAGGAGATGGCTGGTGCCTGACATGCTTACACAAACAGACAAAAACTCTATAACATAAATATGTAATGCGTGTGTGTGTGTGTGTGTGTGTGTGTGTGTGTGTGTGTGTGTGTGTGTGTGTGTGTGTGTGTGTGTGCACATGTGCATGTGTCTTTGTCCTATAGGATTGTGAAGCGCCATACTGACATATGTCAGTGTGTCTCTCAGGAATACTTAGGCATGAGGATTGCAATGACACCTGGTTATGTATAGCACATTTAATATAACACACACACACACACACACACACACACACACACACATCTATTTATATATATATATATATATATATATATATATATATATATATATATATATATATATATATATATTATATTATATAAATCTGTATAGGGTAGCCTACAGGATAGTCTTCCTTTGATCTTGTGTGGTTTTCCGTTCTATTTGTGGCTGATGTTAGCCATCAATGTGTAGAAGATGGGACATGTGTGGTTGAGGCATTACATTTATGTGCTCCATACACTGCAACAAGGTGCGACTTTTCATTTCCTTATTAATAACTGTTGTTTTGTTCAATGACATATTGGTGATTTTGTTGCTCTGTCACTGTGTATCAATCACAGCACCAGTGAAGTTGTGAGAATAGGAATTTATAAAGCAGAATATGATTTTAAATTTGCTACAGATTCTAAAGGAAACTAAACATCATTCATCAGTTATGTCAGAAAATTAATGAACAATGCCCAACAATGCACAGATCTCATCCATAATAACATCCATTGTTTGGACTCCAAGTATATAGCTAACATATTAGCAGGCATATTTAATGCTAACTTTACCACTCCTACCCACTTTGTTGCCTCCACTATCCAAGACAATTTAATTTACTCTGAAATCACCTTCAAATTTTACAATCCCTGTCAAGGGCAAAAATAATACTTCCATGGGACTGGACAACATGTCAGGCTATATGCTCATCAGTGCAAAGTATGCACTATCAGAGACTCTACTTAAATTGTTCAACCTTGGCCTGTCTACAAGCATTTCTCCTGATGCCTGGAGAACAGCAGCTGCAACTCCCCTACACAGGAGTGACCCCTAAACAGACCTGGAAAATTAAAGATTCATCAGCCTCACCAGACATTTATGCAAAACCATGGAATATATCATAGCAGGACTCATTAATATATACATAAGTAAATTAACTGATTTAGATTCAAGTCAGTTTGATTTTGTGAGGGACAGGTCCTGTATCCTGAACCTAGTATGCTTCTTTCAAAAGGTTACAAGGGCTGTGAGCAGAGGTCATTCTGTACATTCTGCTTATCTCAACCTGACCAAGGCTTTTGTCATTATCTCCCATGCTGGAATTATTGAAAATCTGGCTTAATTTAAACTCATACATTGCTCACTCGATTACAAATTGTCTATCCAGCAGATTCCAAATTGTGAAAGTTGCTGGTTTCTTCTCTGAATGTAAAATTGCAGCTTGCAGCATATCACAGGGATCAGTCCAAAGCCCTTTCCTGTTTGGCATTTGTTTTGAAGACATCCATCCCAAAATCCCAGAGGTGTGCTTGACCAAGTTTGATGATAAATTTGAACTGAGCACTGTTATTCACACATCCATGGATATAAAATGCCTCTAGCAAGGGATGGAATGTGCACATACATAATTGTATCAAAATGGTCACAAACTACTGGGAAATAAGTGCAGCAGAATAGTGTTTGTTAGAAAAGTTGCTCCAACTCATATTTTATCAGTGGTACTCCACTAAGGATAGATACTGTCATAAGAGGCCTAGGTAGTTATGTGGATATCTCTCTCTCTCTCTCTCTCTCATTCATCATGTTTCCATATTCATTCCATCAAGGAATAATTCTGTATGACCCAATTGATTTCCAGGGAAATTATCTTCAAGATCTAAAGAAGTCATCCTACCACTGAACTCTCCCCTTCTCAGACCCATCACTGAATACACTCTACCCTTTGGAAAGTACCAATGCAAACGTATTGCACAACTAGAAAGGCCTCAAAGATTTCTAATCCAGAAAATTTAAGGCCTTAAAATGCTCAGCTACCTCCATGGATTAGCACAGCTCTCTTAATACTCAGTAGCCTACAGGTTGTGGAAAAGTGACCCATATCTCACTTTTCAAGCCATAAAAGATCCAGTCCTCTTTGACCTCTAAATTCTTCACAAAACCAAAATAAGTGGCTCTACAGACATTCACACCAAGGATCCAAATCTGCACCAACAAATAAACTACTTTTGTAGCAATTATTGTAGCACACATAAGTGCTATCAGGACTAGTTGTCCTATAAGGAAACAGCTCCAGTACTTAGTAATGATGACCATTCCTTCTGGCATGTCTAAAGGTCAGTTTCCTGTGCTTTTTTCTATTAACCTGGTGAACTTGTGCATTCTGAGACAGTATAGCAATTGCCTCATGTACACAGACAACCGTCTCCTTCTAACTCCCAACATTCAGACTTATGAGAGATGCGCTTATATCTCCAAATTGGTAACCATGCACTCTCCAGCCAAGAACGGAATAGCTGCTCAAGAGGAGAAGGTCAATATCTGCTCCATACCACATGGAACACATAGCCTTCCAGAACACCCATGATCACAACCCTGACATAAAAACACAAACCACACACCCAACTTTGCAGAGGCTGTCAATAGAAATCGACCCAAACAGCAGAGACCTCCAAGGCAGAAATGCACTCGACCACTACAACACAGCACAAACCACAAAACACACAGCTCACCTACACAGTGTGCCTCTCAACCTAAGCCCCTAAGGCAAAGCAGCTTGCCGATTACAATAAACACAGGTGACTCAATAGTGAGGCACACTGATGTCCCACTCACTACACTGAATAAGGAGAAGGTAACAGTCATTAACACACAGACTTAGCTCACTTTTATTTAACACAACAAGTAATCAAATAAATAAAGACACAAAACAATAAATTTAATGGGATATCATAACGCCCTAAGATAATTCACATGTTAATCTAAAAGCAAAAAAAAAAACAAAATTATAAGTAATACACTTAAAACCACTTACACCTTTTTAAAATTTAAAGGAGTATACATAATTAATAAACATAAAACATTATGCAAAATAATTAAGTAAAACAATATACAAAAAACAAAACCAAACAGCAATCAAAATTGTGTGTGTAGTAAAAAGTTTCTGTATACAGCTTTAGTCATTTCACATCTAACATTTTACATTCTCACCTCAACAATGTCTTATGGTCCCCACCCCTGTCACTATATAAGGTACTCTGTCCTACGAAAAACAAAAATATTTTAAAATGGTTGTGCTTAAAAAATGATGAAAACACATTTTACATTTCCCACAAAACCAAACCAGCATATAATAAATGGGGCACATTTGGCCCCACTACACACCGGTATTTTGTTGTAATATTCTGCCAACTAAATCTCTTTAACAATATATGATGTTCACCAAACACTCGTTAGACTATTCCTAAACATCTCCATTCCTATATCTTTAGGAATGACTGAGAATAAAATTGACTACATCTATAGTACAAACTTATAATCGTTGTTCCATATTGTATTTCTAATACAAACACATGTATTATTATTGGGTGGAATAAATGTACTTCTCCTTTTAACTTGGGACTATGTCTATAACTTCAAATTCAATTGCCTAGTGTACAGTTTTAAGGACACTAAAATCTGGGCTATGTCAGGTCTATATGAAGGAACAAAGGAAAAACCCTTAAAGAAAAGATTAAAATAATCATTTGTAATAATCAAATTACTGTAGTTGTGTATATTAAAATTACCTCTCTTTGTAACATTGTAAACTTTAACCTGTTCATCATTTAACATTATATTATCATCATATCTATCATTTCTGTACACTAGGCAATTGAATTTGAAGTTATATTTTACATAGTCCCAAGTTAAAGGAGAAGTACATTTATTCGAATTGACTTTGTCAGATAGATACAGAGTAATGAAACCAGACAAAGGTGGGAATGACACCTCCACCTACCAAAGAGTCTCCAGGTTTGAGATCAATGCAAATCCACCATTTTCGCCCGATTGTTTCAGATTGCCTGGATATTATTAGAAATACAATATGGAACAACGATTATAAGTTTGTGACTATAGATGTAGTCAATTTATTCTCAGTCATTCCTAAAGATATAGGAATGGAGATGTTTAGGAATAGTCTACGAGTGTTTGGTGAACATCATATTGTTAAAGAAGATTTATTAGTTGAAATGGTTGACATGATTCTTAGTAATAACTATATTTATGCTAACCTGGTTTTAGTTGACTGGGAATGTAAAATGTGTTTTCATCACAATTTAAGCACAACATCTCACTTTATGTGCGTTTCTTGGATGATATATTGATATTTTGGAAGGGGAGTGACGATGAAATATATGACTTTATTAATGCTTTGAATTCCAGTACTTCTTTTTTAAAATTTACATTTAATATTCATAAGGATATATGTGAGTTATTGGATATTAAGCTTATTAAAGACAAAGAAAATGGTAGTTTATCATCATCTATATTTCGCAAAAAAACTTATTCTAATGCTTTACTTCATTTTCAGAGTTGTCACCCCATGTATCAGAAGAAAAACATAATAAAAGGCCAAATGGTTAGACTTTCTCGATTAATTAGTGATGACAACATGTTTCAATTTGAAAATAATAATCTATCAAACATGTTGTCAGAAAGAGGTTATCCCACGGACATTATTAACACTATCAAGAGTGAGGTGACAGAGAAAAGAATGACTAGTTATAAACCTATTTTAAAAGCAGGCCTAATTAAAAGTAAAACAGTAACTACGAATACAAATGACCATTTGCATGCTATGATTTTGTCCTATAACTCTTGCAGTTTTGAAGTCAAAAACATTATTAGTGATTTGTGGTGTTCTGTGTTTACCAATGACATTATGAAGGTTGTAGGTAACAGTCCTTGTTTTATTAATAGTAACATCAGTACATTTATAAACGATCAATGATGAACAAATGTGGCTCTTGTAGCGTGTGTAAATATATTAACAACGGACCATATGTTGCTGTTAACAGTTTTGCAAAGACTATTAGATGTGCAGGTTACTGCAATTGTAATACAAAAATGGTCATTTATTTGGCCACGTGCATGAGCTGCCAAACATTTTATGTTGGAAAGACCATCAAAAAATTAAGATTGAGGATCTTAGAACACAACAGGGACATAAAAAATAAAAGAGCTACTAACGCACTATACATGCATAGCATGGTGTGTAATAATTTTAAAATATTTTTGTTTTTCGTAGTGGACAGAGTACCTTATAGTGACAGGGGTGGGGACCATAAGACATTGTTAGAGGTGAAAGAATGTCTCTGGCAATTGAGGCTGAATGCCTCAAATTATCCTGGTATTAATGAGCACATTTCTTTATCTAGTATACTGAAGTATAGGTCACATTTAATCTAGAATGTTATTTTATACTTTATACAGTTTATTGCTTTATTTTTATTTTTATTTTCATTGACTAAGTGGTTAACTATAACATCCACAATATGTTTTGTGATATATAGGTCTTTTTTTCAAAAAAACAAAAATTTAGTTTATCTATCAACACAATGATGAAATATTTTGCATGGTGGCAATTGTCAGTTTGGTTTTTTTAAGAAAATGTTAGATGTGAAATGACTAAAGCTGTATACAGAACTTTTTAACTACAACACAATTTTGCAACAATTGCTGGTTACATTTTGTATATGTTGTCTTACAGTTAAATGTTGCATTTAATGTTTTATAATTATTAATTATGTGTATACTCCTTTAAAAAGGTGTAGTGGTATTCGCTTATTACTTGTAAAAAATTTTTTTTAATTTTTGTTGCTTTTTAACTATTGGATTATCTAGGGGGCGTTAACATTCCCATTAAGTATATGTAGAATGTCTTTTATTTCGTACATTACTCTGATGATGCCTGTTGTTGGAAGAAAGCGCTAAGTCTGTGTTATCTTTGGTGTATCTGAGTTCTCCATTAAAGCTGCTGTTTTGAGGGAGATTTCGGCTTGGTTTATTTACTTAACCACTGTGTGTTTCGTGCATTGAAGGTAACAGTCAGCTATCTATCAGGTGCCAGAATCTGACACATAACACACACACTCAGGTCACTCCACAACAGGTACAAGTATGACTCTGTCATTGTCCATGTGGGTGTGAATGACTTGAGATGCACCTCCCTGGACTACAAGAAAAGACATGTTGGAGCTCTCAGATTATGTGACCCAGGCAGGATTGACTCTAGCCCTGAGCAGCATCCTACCATCGCAAGATACCGCAGTACAAACAGAAAATGATTGACTTCAACAATTGGCTAAGTTTCTCGTGTCATTCTAAGGGAATCCAGTATCTGTCTGCTTGGGATGACATGACTGACAGACCTAAATGCTTTGCCAGAGACATCTGTCACCCCTGGGTTTCTGGGTATTGGCTAAGGCTCTTGCCACCGCTCTAGTGCCTTTTTTAGGTGGTGTTCCAAAAGACCAAATTACCACTGTAGCAGCTATAAATAAATGCAAATCTGAGGGCCATGCTGCTCAATGCTAGAAGACTAACTCTCAAGATGCAGTCACTCAAAGCACTCCTCAAAATGGAGAACATCAACATTTGTGCTGTAACTGAGACCTGGTTTAAAGCAGCAGAAAGCGCCTCTGCACTATCAGGCTATAATTTATTCCACAACTTTCAGCCCCAGAACATGGATAAGCTCCAAAGGTGGTGGTGTCTCCATATTCAGAAAGGATATGCACACCTCCAGACTAGTAGCCCAGCATAACATATCTGAGATACTCCAGGTACAACTAACATTGGGTAAGATGGCGATTCAGGTTGTAGCCTGCTATAGGACCCCAGCCATGTCCCAAGACTCTCACTCCACATTCCGTAGCACCTCGAAACTATTAAGATCCAACCCAACACTGTCATACTAGGTGACTTCAACTACCCCTCCATCAACTGGGAAAACTACTCATGCACCAGTGCATTGGCCTAACACTTCCTGAAATTCATCAGTTTCAATGCCCTGGACCAGCTCATTCTTAACCCCACTAGAGGAAGCCACATCCTTGACTTGGTTATTACTAACATGAGCAACTGTTGCCCTACACCAATAGTCAATTCCTCCCTGTTTAGATCCGACCACAAACTAATCACCATGGAAATTCACATCTCACTCACAACACCCGCAAAAGTATCCACCATGAAAAACTTTTCCAAAACTGAATTTGGACTCCTAAACACAGAGGTGGCTAACTTCACGGAACCCGTGCCAATGGAAAATAGATGCATGACTGCCGAATCAAACACCAATGCACTGTATGAACATGTACATAAATACATGGAATTAGCCATTAATAAACTCTACAACAGAAGGAAGAAACTGTTGCAGAAAATGTGAAGTCTCAAGACTGGAAAAATTCCCTTAAAAACAACCACAAAGCCTTCTATAGTTATATCAAGAATCTCCTTGGCATTACCCAGATTTGCTCTGAGTTACTGCACAATGGTACCTCCTATACTGAGGCAACAGATATTGCCAACATACTGGCTGACAGATTCAGTGCCAACTTTACCCCTCCCTTCCCCCCGAAAGACCAATCTCGATACTGGAAGAATGCCAGACATCCAGCATTACTGCAGCACAGGTTAAAGCTGCATTGTCCAAGGCCAAGAATACAGCTTCCATGAGACCCGACAATATTCTTGACTGTGTTCTGCATGAATTACAAAGTGAGCTGGCACCACATCTGTGTGCCCTGTTCACTCACAGCCTCACCTCAGGCTTTGTCCCTACTGAATGGCACACTGCTACAGTCAACTCTCTCCATAAAGTAGGAGCAACTACAGACTCTGGAATTTATCGCCCCATTAGCCTGATAATTGTGATATGTAAGACTATGGAGCACATCATCATGGACCTAATTAACAAGGATATAGGGATTCTCCAAACTGTAGTTCCCATGCAATTTGTTTTTTTTCTGAAAGATAGATCATGACTGCTCAACATGGTTGACTTCTTTGAGTCAGTCACCAGAGCTTTGGATGAAGGTAAGGGAGTTCATATAGCCTACCTCGATCTGGCCAAGGCTTTGATACAATTCCTCACTCAGGAATTATTGATAAATTCACCAAACTAGACATCAACCCCTATATTGTTAGGTGGGATTGGAAATTGGCTCACAGATAGAATGCACAATTTGAAAGCAGCAGACTCCAAGTCAGACTGCTGACCAGTCACGAGTGGAGTCCCACAGGGATCGGTCCTGGGTCCTCTCTGTTTGGCATCTACATCTCAGAAGTCCAGGCCAACATGAAGGGACTCTGGCTGACCAAGTTCACAGATAACTACAAGCTTTGAGCCATTATTAACTCCCCAAGTGATGCAAACATCCTACAGAAAGGGGCCTCTAAGACCAATGACTGGTGTAGAAACCAGGGCCTTAAGTTTAATGCCAAAAAATGTGTCGTCAGGGAAAAGCTCAGTTCTCAATAATTGATGGGATCCCACTGAACACTAAAGGCATTATAAGAGATCTGGTGACCAGGTTGACAGCAAACTCTCCTTTGACCACCACATTGCCACTGTGGTCAGAAAGTCCTTCTATGTGTCACATGTCATTACCAAGGGTTTTGCATCCAGGAAGAAAGAGGTCATCATTTCTCTCTATTCTTCCCTCATTAGAACAATCACAGAGTATAATGCCCCATTTGGCATGTACCTCACTAGACACCTGCAACAGCTGGAGAGGCCACAAAAGTACCTTACAAAGAGGATCCTAGGCCTTAAACACATGTCCTACATGGACAGACTCAAAAAACTCCAGCTATTCTCTGTCTCATATCGTCTACTAAGAGGCAATCTCTGCTTGACTTACAAAGCCATGTCTGACCCACCTCTGTTATAAATGCTACATCTAAAGAAATCCCAATCCCTCCATACCACATGCTCCAGAGACCTCAAACTCATTACCACAATCAACACAACATGCTGGAGGGACAGGTTCATAATCCAGAGACTGCCCATGCTCTGGAATAGACTTCCCATACATGTCAAGCAGAGCACCTCACTGGCCCTCTTCAAGAGAAATATTGATGAGTGAATGGGAAACAGAAAGTTTACACCGGGGATCACTCCAGTGGCTCTACTTGACAGAGGCACTGAGAACTAATGTCGGGCGGCACAATGCCAGGGCACTTCAATGTGCTAGGCTTGTAAAGCCTTTAGGGCCATTAGCCTAGTCCACACCTATGAACCTATGAACCTATGAACAAGACTTTCTGTAGGGATAGGTTCCTAACAATGTATTCCTAGCTTATAGAATAACTTATCAATACAGGCAAAAAAATTACTGCTTTGGCTACCTTTAACTCTAGTCTTTGTGACTGGATGGGTAGACACACATTTAGACAATAGTTACTATCGATGGCCCTGCTCACTTTGTGAGGTGAGCACTATTAAGGGCTGTGGAAAGAATGTCAAGAGCTTTTTCTCTATATGGCTAGGCACTTGCCTAGTATGGGCTTATGTTCATATACTCAGCTGTCCTACACACAAGACCACATGCTTTTTGACTAGTAAGGTGTTTGAGCTGGGTCATTTGTTTACAACCCAGGGCAAGAGCCCTATGGCTCATTTTTTCTGTGATGAAGGTGAAAACCCATTAAACCACACATTCTTCTCATAGGCGAGAGTCAGGAGCTAGTGAGTTAGACGACTTGCCCATCAGGTGAATTCCTTTCCTTTCTCTGATCAAACCTTGCTCATTGGGTGGCTTCGACAATTCTTCATGTTGCTGCTGAAAGGTACATTAGCATGCATTCCAGTCTGGCAGTTCAGAGTTTGTGACACAGTTCATAACTATACATTGTTTCACTTCATCTTACTTAATGGAATAGACAGTGTAGAACATCTTGCAGGCAACTAGTCACTAGAACGAGCAAATCAGCAACAGATCCTTGCTCTATTCCTCTCTCCCTGGCCCTTCAAACACACCAGCAGCTAATCAAACTCTGATTGCCTATGCTGCATTTAGGGCTCTATTGCGCATAGGTCATTCTGTGAATTGCATAGATGTTTTGTATGTGGTTTGAACCACACACAGTCTGCATTATTGGGACAATGTTACTGAATCCTGTCCACTGCTTTTGTTTTGTCCATCCATCCATCCACAACCTTTTTTCCCATTTTTGCACATGGGGTCAGGGTGTTACTTCAACAGTGACAATCATCTAGAGCCAATGTTTACACCACCAGGTGGCTAGCCCTCTATGGTTGTTCTTACACACCTCACACTCACACCTATGCCCACTTTAGAGTTTCCAATCCACCTACTGCATATTTTTGGAACATAGAAGGAAACCAGAGTACCTGGAGGAAACCAACACAAACACAGGGCTGTGAGGCTACAAAACTATCTGCTGTGTCACTGTGCCACCCTGTGAATTGCGTAGACCTTTTGTATGTGGTTTGGACCACATGCAACCTGTATGATTGGGACAATGTTAAGGAATCCTACCAACTGCTTTTGTTGTGTGTTTATTATATATTGATGCTGATGGCTTTCCTCAATTTACTTGCATTGATTTGATTGCTTATTTCAGTGGTATTTGTTTTGGAGGTCTGCCCTTAATTTGACTCACATGAATCTATCACCCATGTGTACCTCTTGTACTCCTGTCAGAATGGTAGTCTTTTTGGGTAAGACATACTTCAGCAGTGAAGCCATTATGCCTTAGTCAGCACATGCCATAATCTAATGCATCTAAGGCTGCAGGAATTGTGCAGTAGTTTAAAACTCTCCCATTGTGGCATTACACTGTGTTACTGTTTTGTAAGACATAGAAGGTCCTCACATTTACGTAACATAATATGGAGGAAATATTCAAGCTCTTTGATTTTTGCTGGAGACAGACACACCATTCCTTTTGTTTGGTTATGGAATATTCCAGAGACTGTACATAGAAGAATACCCAAATTTTAGATTGCAATTAAGATGGAGTCTTCCCACAGGCTGTAAACTGTCAAGTGTTGTCAACAGATGACTTATACTTGCTGCAGTGGCTCCCACTCTAACTTATAACAATATAATGTTTTAGAGTAAACGATTTTGGAATGTTTGACATAGCCATTGCCAGGATCTACAGTTCCCCAGGTTATTCAATAAATTATATCTCCATGGCATCTATGATGCCACTACACCATATTACATCTTCAGTAACCACCATGTCCTGTATTATGGCTGCTCTTCCAAACTGTCTATTGTATATTTATACTTCCTGATGTGTTTTTCCACTTCGACTTCTGTTGCTTGAATCCTATCTTGCCATCGGTAATTTACATACTAGATTGATTTTCCTGTTTGCTTTCCTCCTTATGTGATCAGTGCATGGCATTCACCAACATTCTTGATTTTATGCTGCATGTCATTAAGTTAGAGGCTATCATGTCATGTTTGTGTACCTGGCCTAGAATGCTACCAGTTGTGTAAACAGTTTCTGATTTCAGTCCTAAACTTCTATTCTCTGCATTTTGAGGCATTATTTTTCATGACCGGTGCATGGGTCTGTCTCTTCTTCTCTGATATCTATCACTTTCTCATCTGTCTTTGTACCTCCTGTAGTATTAAAATATTTTCCTCTTTCTCTAGTGTTTGTTGCGGTCTGTTTCATGGCTTACTCTGTGACGTTTGTTTCATTTACCTGTTCAGATAACCCTATTTAGTTTCTTCCTATGTCAGCTAAGACTGTTGATATTCCAAGAACACATTTGTTTTTATTTTTTCTCTTAAATTCTTACATATCTTAATGTCCTGCAGTATGTAGTTTTGACTCTAAAAATGTCAGTATATTACATTATCTAGATCTTTGTTTCTGTACTTGCAGTGTGAACTATAAGAGTAATAAATCACCTCTACAAAATTTGCTAAAGAATACATCATTTTGATAAGAAGAATAAATATTGTGAGAAAAGGAAAAGGTTCCATTAAAATGGCAATTAAAATTATGTACAGTCAATACTTTAATATCCGTTGGGCACTCTGCATATTTCATCTATGTTTTAATGAGAAAAAAAAGCAATATTATCAAAGGAGACTGTAATATCAATACGATGGATGTCATTATTGTTAAACATATTTCTTTATAATTAATAAAATACATACAGAGATAAACTTTTGTTTTCTTTAATAATAAATGTAAAATACAAGCATATCACTCACCGGAAACAGTTAAAGATTCACAACTTTTCCATAAATCTTGACCTCTTATGTTATTTCACATTTTATATTCACATAACATTCTTTTCTCTGAATAACTTTTTGTTATTACTATTTAAAATCACATAGAATAATGAATTGATTATCTTTTTCCAAATATCTGTATTGAATTATCACTTGTGACATAGGCAAATTTACATTCCTATGAAAATAATCAAACTATATTAACATAATCATTATACCTCACATATACTGCTATATATCATATAATATAAACAATATGACATCAAATATTCAATTCCTGACTTTTTTTTAAACAAGAAACATCTTTAGTAAACCATTACTTACTACTTAGGCAATCATATATTTATATAAATGAAAACAAACCACACAGACACAATCCTAGTAAATTTTAGTAACTAGGAGACAATATTCCAGCTTTTATATTATGAAAGTCTGCAGCAGAACTCAGTAATGCCTTTTCAGGGTCCGTAGGAGTGATGAAAGAATAACAAACTGCTTTATTGCAGAGGTAATTTCAAACTACTGCATAGCAGGTGTGCCCTCTGTAGTCTCACCTTCATCTGTTGAATGCCTTGATGCTGCTGCATTATTATGAATGCACTTTTAAATGCTATGGCTGCTACCGACATATGACATTTATATGTTATTCCTGTATACCTGTCTTGCAAACTTGCTGTACTCCTGCCTCAGTGTATCTGTGCTATAGTTAGCCCTCAATGTAAATGGAGTGTAAGGTGTGGCCTAGTACAGTAGGCAAATAATGGAAATAAGGCCTCCTGAGTTGCAAAAGGACCTGAGAGCTGACCAAATGGTATCGATTAAGAACTAGTTACAGTCCAGTGTCTGTTTTTTCAGATGACTTGTGCATACATGGGTGTATTTTATGGCAGCTAGTACAAATATGACATGGAAAGTTTGAACTGGTGATTACTACTCCAGGACCATGTGGAAGAGCATGGTAGACTGCTTGATTTGCAGTAGCTCTATATTCGTAAAAGTAGCATCCTGCATCCATGTGTTTGTGACACATCACATTTACCTTTAGCAAACCTCTGGAATGAATTGTGTCAGCACATACATAGTCATACATGCCTTCATCTGTAACTGTGCTGTCGAGTCACATTTCATCAGCATATCTGATATATCATGTTATTTCACATAGTTGCTAGTTACTCAGGGTCTGGTAAAACATCCTTAGAGTAACATGTAAACAGCCCGATGCTGATGTATGCATCAGGGGACCAAATATGCGCACCTATTTTTAGCTATGATTGTAATGCTCAGCCCTGAGGTCATGCTGTCATGTCTTCTGTTCTGAGATGGCTGGTTTACTGAAATGTCTTGGTGCACTCAACTTACACAATTATGTATTGCAGAATGAAGGCTACACTGTTCCACAACTCTAAACTGTCCAGATTTTAGCAGAATGTCCAGATTTTTGGCTCATATTTTTGGTCTGTTCCTCATAAAATTTGTGATTTCCTGGCAAATCAGTGGGAAGATCTAATGACTAAAGTCATTGAATAATGACATACATTTTAGTTTCAGACTTCAAATCCTTCAGAAAATGTATGTTAAAACAAACCCTGTTACTCTATCAACGTTCTAGGTTCACAAGAGCAATATTTAAAATATGTCCATATTTTTGGACCTTTGTCTCCCCATTTTGATGAGTGTTGTTCAGATTTCTTACTGTAAGAGGTTGAGAGGTATGCACAGTTCATGTCACTTTTTCAATGCCGGTGTTAATGAAAATATGTTCCGTATAATAACAATATTTAATTTTATACTACTTATTTTCAGCTCTTACCTGCAGTTTTTATTGTTAACAAATCTGGAAGCCCAAACAATGGAAAATGTTACCATGAAATGCTGTTACCTAATTTGGAAGCCTTTTGTGTAGATATATGCTAATCACATGGATTTAGCACATATAATGCAGTATCAGTTCTATGTAGCCATATTTATTTTTAACCATATAGAAATCCAAGTTGTAGAATGTCACTTACTTTAGGTTATGTATGAAACACAGACAGTTTCTTTACTCACAGTTCGAATAAATATATTAACATAATAAGAAGCCCATACTTTTGCTTTGTAAATTAACATACACAGAAATAAGACCCACACTTTCATTATCTGAGCAATTTATGATGCTATATTAGAAGAATGTTTAATTGCAGGATTAATTCCAACACACAAATTTGGAGAGAGATAGAATAATTTGGAATATGTGAAATAGCTAACCCCTTTTTATAACTGCCAGCAACTACTGATGAATCCAGAATAATAGATCACCACTGTCTATTATTTATTCTAAATCAACTTGGTGAACTTACTATGCTGTACAGGATTGTGCACCCCTGTAATACTTAACGTTATGTTCTGTGAGACTGAGTAAGTGTTCCTGGCAGCTTCAAGCATATCAAACAGTATAAGATATGATGTCAGGCGAAAACTAAATCAAAGATGTGAAGCCTCTGACAGTTCTCACAAGGTATAAAAGAGGCTCTCCTTTTAAACAGTCCCTACCTATAACATTGTTTTTCTTCTTCTAACATACCATCTATTCCTCATTGTCTATGTTCAGGTGCTCTGTAACAAGCTTCTTTGCATATGAATATTTGTAGTAATGTTATTATACATATGCCTTATAAATACTATTTTGGCACTATATTCTGTTTGTAAACCTACTGCGGTGGTGGTGCTGCGGTAGAGTTGTCACCTCACAGTTAGACGTTGCCCGTTGGATTCTCAGTTAGAGAGTCTACTGTGTGACGACATGTGTGAATGGGTGTTCCTTCGTTGAAGGTTGTGCGTTAGGCCCGGCAAGCCAGCACGTAAAACTCTACTGCCAATCATTAGCGGACCGGGGTTCCACTGTGGCGACCCCTAACTGGGAAAAGCCAAAAGACACACACAATTCTGTTTGTAAACCTATGTTTTGTCTTCATATATTGCATAAAGGCTTTCACAATTTTGCTTCGGTCATTATACTGCATTTCTGCACTTGGACTGCGCCTGAAATAGGACCACATGGATCAATACTCTACCCTAGTTTACGTAACTACATAAATAAGCACAATGTGTGACGTCACTGCAGCCATGGTTGCAAATGATGTTTGCAGTTAAGATCCTGGTGCCTGGGTGACTGATAGAGCATGCACACAGTCAAACTAAGAAATGTATGGTGAAATGTAATGTGGACGTACCATCTTGAAGGTGAAAGGTAGGGTTTATTTGTGGTGTCATTTAAGTGGCAGTCAGAAGCTGGTTGGATTAAGATGGAATAGACTCTGGTTGAATTTATTTGGCATTGATATGTGGAATGTCACCTCACCTCTGAAGGAAATAGTGAGAACACCTGCAGGAGGTTGAAAAGTGCCATAATATCATAGTTGTCTTACTCCAATATATAACATTGATTCTGAAATTATAATCCGGATTATGGCTGGACTCACTCCCACTTTGTTACAGTTCATCTAGAAAGAGGTACTAATGGAAGCTGTTGGATATACATTTCGCCAGATGAGTTAATGAAAATGAGAGCATTTATACAATGTCACCATAAGTTGCAGAAAGTAAAACTCTTTCTTTTGTTTCTGTATATTTACTAGCAATTCTTCAGGCAATTTGGTTGTCTTGGAGTCCTTGAGGGTAGCGCTCAACAAAATAACAGCCATTGGTGTTAAACTTCTACTAGAAGACTTTAAAGATGCATGAGAAATGATAGCGTTAGAGTGGGATAAGACTATCAAAAGCAGACCAAACATATAGGTAAGCATGATCCAAACACAAAATAATGGTATAAAAGGAGGACAGATAAACCACAACTGAAGTAACATTTTTTACAGATAAAAACCTTCAAGACTTTCACCCTGCAAGGCACTTCATTAGACAATTGAATGAAAATTACAACATTATAGTCTTCTAAAAAGTCATATGATCAGAATTACTGAAACAAATTGCATTGTTGCAAAATAAATTTTAAAGAACCAATGTCATTCATGCCTGGTAAAAACATGGCTTGCTGTCTAAAAATCCACTTAACTTCTGCCTTTGCACTGATGTTGGAAATGTTGCCACTATGTAACTCACACTGATCTTTTGTAATACTAAAAAATTAGAAGTGTGGTGAATTCCAGCTGTTATAAGATGTTTAGCTAAAGCACTGGTATGTTTATGTTTGTAATCTCATAGGCATGGTCACTAATTCTCTTCTTCAGCATCCTGTTGGTCTTTCCTACACAGAAACAACTACATGCTTGGTGAGGAGCTAAATGGGCAGGATTCACGAAGCCTCCGTGTAAGACTTACAAGGCTTACATGGAGGCTGCAGTTAAACGGTGTGACGTCAGCATGTCATGCATATGCATGAGGGCATGCTGAATCACACCTAAGGCTTACACGGTCTGTGGAAGACAGTAGGGGCGTGTCCGTAGGCCAAGCCCTGCAAACGGACATGCCCCCAGAAGAGTAAAAGTCCCGAAAGTAAACCCCCACGACAGAGTCCATGGAAATGTGAATAAACACAACACAACACATGCCCCCACAGACTATGAACATAAAATATATAAATGAACATGTTATAATTTTTTTTTTAAATTGTAAAGATGTTTGCCCGTGAATGCGCTCGTTTGCACGGGCGTGCCCGTAGCTTAGCCACAGTTAGCAGTCAGTGGAAAAGCATATAAGAACTACATATGCAAAGTAAGCCAAGAAGCAATAGCGTAGCGGTAGAGACGTCGGCTGAAGAGCAGGCAGTCATGGTTTGAGCCCCTCCCAACATCAATTTTTATTTTTAGTGAAATAAGCACGAAACAAGTCACTGACATATATGTACACATATAAAATTATATTTTATGTAAAATGTAATGAAATGGGCCATTTATCTTGAAGAAATGTGAGATAACAAAATAATAAAAAATGCCAAATGTGCCTATAGCTGAGCTACAGTTTAACAAGTTGAGTGCATCTGCCCGTAGGTGAGCAGTGGTTTAGCAGGTGTAAAATGAGTGCCCGTAGGTGAGCAGTGGTATAACAGGTGCAAAATGAGTGCCTGTAGGTGAGCAGTGGTTTAACAGGTGTAAAATTAGTGCCCGTAGGTGAGCAGTAGTTTAACACGCTGAAACTGTGTGCCCCTAGCTGAGCTGAGTGTAATATGCATGCTAACAGCCAAATGAAGCGTAAACCAGCATAACCCGTTTGCGCGGAGCTGCGCACCGTGCCAACAAGCTAACA